>NC_083459.1:1160000-1285000 GCF_023558535.2 Drosophila nasuta | reverse complement strand
TATGAAATAAGAAGAATCAAGAAGAATGAAAAAGAGTGAAGAAGAAAAATACACCGAAAAATGAAGAATAAAAAAATATAGAAGAATTAACAAGAAATAATGAAACAGAATAAAATGAAGAAAAATTAAGAAGAATGAAGGAGAAGAATACACTGAATTTTGTTGTCCGATGTTTTCACATTTATCACCAAAGTGAAAATCTGTTTGTTATTTTCTTAGAAGAATAAAGAAGAACAAAAAGAATGAAGAAAAATAACGAAGAAATAATAAAAATAAATAAAAATAAAATAGAATAAAGAATAATGAAAAGGAAAAATGAAGAAAGTTGAAGAAGAATGAAGAAGAAAAATATACTGAATAATGTTGTCCGATATTTTCACATTTCGCACACAAGAACAAATAAGTTTTCTTCATCTGTCATACTTCTTTTCATTGGTCAAATATGATTTTTTAAATATGTTGTAATTTAGGAGAAAAGCTGAGATTTTGATGTTGTGGCAACAGAGCACAATATACAACTTAACATTCATTTTTGTCCAACATAAAACTATAAATTGTAGGCTTAATTGTTTAATTATAATTTCGCTAAATATATTACTCAACGTTAACATTCAATTAACAAAACAAACTAATTGCTAATTGCTAATTGTTAGTTGTTTTTTCTGTTATTTTTTTTTTTTAATTTTAATTTTTATTTTATTATTTGGTTTTTTTTTGTCGGTGCTTGGTTAATAAGTGTTTGACTGCGTATGCACATTCAATTTGCAGCGCTGCTCGCATAGTTATTATTTAATTGGCGCATTAATTTTACCACAATGGCCCAATAAAAACACATACCTCCATAAAATGTTAATTTATTCTTATACCCTAAGAGCAGCAACCGAACGAAAGAGGGTCGCCATTTGTTGTGGTCGAAATGATGTTGCTACACAGAAAATAAAACGTGCTAACAATTATAAATAACATTTTGAATTTAACCAAGATCAAAAGTTTTCAAAAATTCTAGATTTCGACTTCTAAGATTCGAATTTTAAAGGTAAGGAATTACAACATTCGCACATCCACGACCTTAAATTTGCGTTTTAAGAAACAAGAATAAATTTATTGAATATGATAGCTCTTTAAACATAAAAGAAGTTTTTGTAATCTAAAGACTTTTTAACAACTAAAATACTTATTCTTCTCAAATAAATATTTACAATCTACTATTCAATCTAGATTTCTTTCTCTGTGTATAGAACTCTTTTCATAATTTGATTAAATTTCGATCGATCTCAATGAAAAGAGATTGGACAACGCGGCGTATACAGCATATTTGTCAGCCGTCTATCGTTGGTATTTGTGCATTTGTATTTTCTATTATTTTGTTTTTATTTAGTTGTTATTGTTGGTGTTGCTGTTGTTGTTATTGTTGGCGTGTACTACTGCTGACCAAGTTGGCAACATGCAGCGTCAACAATAACTGCGAATGCTGCAAATTAGCTCGTGTTCAATGACTAATTTAATGAACATTTTATGCGGATATCAAATAGAATTCCAGCCTACATACTGCAAATATTTTTGGCTGCACTAAACAATTGTTCATGTGTGTGTGCGTGGGTGTGTGTGCGTTGCAAGTAAATCATAGCGACAACAACAACGACAACATTAAGTCGGTTACGCAACAAATCTGTGCCAACTGCCGCGGCAATGAAGTTTATGTTTTTTAATTAAAATTTGCTGCCCAAAGAATTTGAATGTGCGGATGTGGTGTGTGTCTGTGTGTGTGTGTGTGAGTGTGTGTGTATTGCTATTTTGCTTGTTGTTATTTCTTGCGAACGCATTTATCATGAATGAAATTTTATATGGAACGACCACATTATGCGCAGGTGTGCCCAGGTGCGCGTGTGGCTATTTAAAAATGGTCAGCGACCATAAATTTTGCGCGAGTGTCCCGCAACTCCCCCACAGCCACGCCCCCACACACACGCAGACCCTTATGTTGTGGTTGTTTTAGCTCCCTCTCACTCATCCTCTCTCTTCATCTCTCTCTCTCCCTCTCGCTTGCTCTATTTCGCTTGTGGCTGTGTGAATGAAATCAAGCGTGCTATGAAGCTGCCATTTGCTGCTTTCCTGTTGCCCCTTGCTTGATGCTCGATGCTCGATGCTCGATGCTCGGGTTGGTGTTCGTGCTCGTGTTCGCTGGCGCGTTGCTCATGTCCTGACGCCATTGCATTTAATGCGTTTTTAAAATGCGAGAAAAATTATGTGCATACACACACACGTCGCATGCAACACCCTTTCTGACCAACATATCACACACTTCTTTATTGCGAAATGAGGAACCTATGTGAATTATTCGTTTGAGTTTGAGCTGTGCTCCTACGGTTATTTAATGCGCTCAACTTTCAGCAATAATATATACTAAAATACTAAATCTACTTAAGGAGCTAGTTACATTATCAATCCAATAAATATTATAGTAAAAAAACTCAACACTTAAAAATACAACATAAATTACTATTTTACTCCAGCTAAAAAAATAACATATTCTTAATGATGGAAAATATTTGTAAAAGCAAAAAAAAAAAACTAATGTCTGAGAGACATAATAGATAAGATAATGACATTAATAGAAAAAAAAAACAAAATTACTACATTTGAAAAATAATATAGAAATATAAATAAAATATTATAAAATAAAATAATAAGTACGACTAAAATAACTTAACAAATGTTTGACTTCATTTAATCAAGTGGGAAAAACCAACAAATTTTAATAAAAGCGTATTTATTCCAAATACATACATACCAAAAATACTAGAAATACTAACGACGACTATATTTGGTATATCGATTACGTCCAGAATATACCATATTTCCAACAAAGGCAACTATTTTCCAGAATAACTTCAGCAATTTTAAGTAATGATATATGTATATAACATTATTATTATTCCTAAATATTAGAAAGACAAACAGACGGATTGAAAGACGTTGCTTATATGTCGCGGATATACAATAAAATATTAGTTAATATAAATCATATAAAAAATAAACTACATGTTAAGAAAAACATAAAATATATAGCTCTATAAGGATCAGATAAAAATTGTTTAAGTTATTAAAGAAATAGTTTTTATTATTATTTGGACGTTGACGTACTAACGGCAGTACCATCAAGTGGCCCAGCGATACCAAGAAAACCGCGAATAAATATTAAAAAACGCTGGACAGCTAATTAAATTAACTTAAAATATGTTAGCATATATGTATAAGAAGATGAAAAACAATTAAATACTCGATAAATAAGCTAATAATAAGGTCTTGAGCAGAGGAATAGATTTACTAGAGCAAACTACGTTATGAAGATTATTATAATTCACACCTAGAATACGGAAGGGATTATGGCAAGCAAAGTTAGTAGTTCTACGAGAAATGAGAAGAGGAAGAAAATTCCTAGAGATCCTGACCGGAACTGCAAAACTAATTTGACTTAATACAATAGCTCCAAAGATTCTATTTCACCATTAATTAGTCTCTGTATGAAACCAGCACCTTGCATAGTTCTGCGGTCAGAAAGAGAAGGAAGGTTTAGTAATGAAAGTCTACTGCGATAAGGTGGGAATCTAATATTACGATTCCAATTTAAGCTACGAAGAGCAAATAACAAGAATTGTTTCTACAGCGACTCAATCCTATCTTGATAAACCCTATACTGGGGATTCCAGACAAGAGATCCATACTCAAGGATAGGACGAACCAGTGAGACGTACAAATTTTTGGTAATGAAGGGATCGTTGAACTCTTTCGAATCCCAGAATACTCATGGCCCTATTTACAGCAGACACAATATGTTTATAAAATTTTTGCTTTGCATCAAGCAGAACCCCTAAGTCATTCACAACTTCAATTCGCTCTAAAGAAGTATCATATAAAACATAGTTATTCACTTAGGAAGAACCCCTACAGAAGGTCATAAACTTACATTTATTGCAATTGAGATGTTACATATTTACTCTGCACCAAGATTCTAGACGATTAAGGTCACATTGCAACAGACTATCATTAAATGTCAGACAAAGTTTGACGTCATCAGCCTACATAAGTACACGGGAATGCTTAATAATAGAAGGAAGATCATTTATAAACAAAGTGAAAAATAGAGAACCCAAATGACTACCCTGGAGGATACCAGAAGTAACTTGGACACATTTAGATATAATATATTCTTAATGAATAATAATAAACATTCTGAATTCTGTTGGAAAGGTATGAGGATATCCACTCAATTAGGCTATGAGGAAACCCTAAAAGATTAAGTTTATACAGTTGTAGGTGATGATTTACTGAGTCAAAAGCCTTACTAAAATCGGTGTAAATGAGATCTGTTTGCTTTTTATTCTCAAATCCTTCAATTACAATAGAAGAGAACTCCAATAAGTTAGTGGAAGTAGACCTAGATTCCACGAACCCATGCTGGTAAGGTGAAATTATAGATTTACATAGGTGTTGCAGTTGAGAAGGTATTAATTTTTCGAATGCTTTCGGAATCGCAGACAATTTACATATACCGCAATAATTTTGAACTTTAGATTTGTTCCCTTTCTTTAGGATAGGTATAATGTATGACTTTTTTCAGATTGTTGGAAAAGAGCATGAGTTTACGGATAATTTAAACAATTTAAAAAGCGGTTTACAGATACTACTAGCACAATACCTTAACACACAACTAGGCACTCCATCTGGACCTGCCGAAAAAACAGGTTTTATAGCCAATAGTTCCGTTAAAATAGAGCTTTCAGTAATTAAAGGACCAAAAATACAATTAGATGAATTTAACTGATAAGGATAAGAAGAGAAATTTTAAAAACTTGGAACAGAATATGTCGATTGGAAAAAGTCCGCAAATAAATCAGAAATACGAGGACCATTAGATTTGTATGGGCAAAAACGCCTTCTATGCATGTGTTATATGTATGTATGTATGCGTATAGCTCTATTGGTAGAGTGCAAGCATAGTAGTCGGGGGACTCGGGTTCGAGCCCGCTCGGGGTAGAAACTTTCTTTTTGGTTTTTTAATTGTATTTACAACAATTATAAATAAAAATTGTGGATATTTATTAAAGAAATACTTTTGTATGGGCAAAACCGCTTGCTATCTTTATTAGTATCTCAATGCATAGAGGGTTTATAAGCAATGCGATAGCTCAGATGGTAGAGTGCAAGCAGGGCATGTTGTTGGTCTCGGGTTCGAAACCGCTTCGAGAACATGATGATTATCAGGGCGCCTTTAAGCGTGAAGTGATAGGCATTATTCATTTCACGTTTAAAGGCACCCTGAAAATCATCATTTTCTCGAAGCAGGATCGAACCCAAGCACCACAACATATGCGCTCGACTTGCACTTCTACCACCACCTGAGCTATCGCATTGCTTATGCATGCAGATACTAATAAATACGAGCATGTACACGAGGGTGGGCTGATAAATAAAAATTTTTTTGAAAAATTCGTAAATATTTTATTCGATTAGTGTTTTTTATCAGCTGATTACTGTGAAAGTTTCATGCGGTTTTATCAACACTGGTAATTTTGGCAGGACTTTTAGCGCATTCACTTTTGCACTGTCGTCATCATGAATAAAATCGAATATCGTGCTGTCATAAGATTTCTGTTTTTAAAAGAGAAATCCAACGACGATATTAAAAAGGAGTTAGACAAAGTTTATAAGGATTCAGCTCCATCGTTTTCAACAATAAAATTTTGGACTGCTGAGTTTAAAGGCGGGCGGACGAGCATTTTTGACGATGATTGCCCGGGTCGTCCCAGAGAGGTGACAACACCAGAAATTGTGGATAAAGTCCATGGAATGATATTGGATGATCGCCGAATCAAGCTGCGAGAGATTGCAAATGCTCTAAACATTTCTCGGGAACGCGTTCGAAAGATGGGTGCCGCGTCAAGATGGGTGCCGCGATTGCTCACAATGGAAAATAAACACAACCGCATGCACATTGCGAAAGAGAGTTTGGCATTGCTCAACGCAAACAAAAACAAATTTTTTCGTCGTTTTGTGACTGTTGACGAAACCTGGATTCATCACCATACACCAGAGAGTAAGAAATAGTCAAAGCAATGGATTTTAACTGGAGAAACGGCACCGAAAAAGGCAAAGATCGGTTTGTCGACCAACAAGGTGATGGCAACGGTTTCTGGGATGCCCGAGGTGTATTTCATGTGGATTATCTGGAAAAAGGCAGAAAAATTACGGGAGAATACTATTTCAATCTCTTGGGACGATTTGATTCGGAGCTGAAGAAAAATAGGCCGCACATGGCGAAGAAAAAAGTTTTGTTTCACCAGGAGAAGGCTCCCGCTTACAAGAGCGTTGTCGCCATGTCGAAATTGTGTGAATTGCTCTACGAAATTCTACCCCATCCACCCTATTCTCCAGATTTAGCACCCTGTAACTATTATTTATTTCCAAACTTAAAAAAATGGCTTGGGGGTAAGAAATTTCAGTCAAGTAAACATGTAATCTGCGAAACAAACGCGTATTTTGAGGACCTGGACAAATCCTATTTTATGGAACGAAGACAATTACGAGTCAATAGAAGCAAAATACGCAGAAGCAGCCCCCCACTTTTCCAATTAATGGCCGAAAAGACGTTAACAGAAGAGGTTCCTTTGTTACAAATGCTGAAAGAAATCAACATCAATAACACTCGGAAACTGGAAATGCTAAGAACTGAGAGCTTCAAGGCAAACTCCATCAGTTTCTGACTTTTTGGTATCTTAGTAATAACATTCATCATAATGGCCATATGGGTATGAAAGCTGAAATCCGCCCCAGAATTATAGAAGGCCACAGAAGCACAGAAAGTCGAAACTCCAAGCAATGGAACGCGAAAACGCTTCTACATTGCGTCCAAGGACGTCCGCGCTTAAAGGGGGAGGAGTTAACAACAATGTTGACACACCAGATCACCACAAAAGATGAAGAAATATCTTATGTGCAATATTATAGTAACGTTTCTTATATTCCACGTAAGATATTTCTCCATCTTAATGTGGAAAAATATAAGATTATATTTTTAAAAATCTACGGCTATTTTAATTTACCTTTTTTGATGAAATCTAGCTATTTTTGGCTATTTTTGTTGGCCTTCACTGCTATAAAAAGACCACGATACCCCGGCCATAATTCCACAACTAACCATACAATACATAGATGCTTCATCCCATACAAATTTTTGTATCATTTAAAACTGAATTATGGCGACCCCAGTCGGGCCGTGCGCTGCGATTCGAACACCGAGCCTCTTCGGCTCATTCGAAAATTCGAAGTTCTAACGCAGCGCGCAGCGTTCAGTTCAGTCGCAGATCAAATGCGGAGCGATGAGCACGGGTGTATTTCGTTGCGCTCTTCGTAAACTTGAATGAGAACGAAAAAATTTAAATCGCATTAAAAAAACAAAATATGCGTACATTCCTGATCGGGAGTTGAACCAAGACCCACAACATGTTGGGCTTGCAAACCACCAGCAGAGCCAACGCGGTCCTTGTGCAAGTGCCATTTAACTGCAAACATATAGAACGCGAGCAATTGCGACTTTCGTCGCGGCAAAACAAAATTGGCGTGCGCTAGCTGCTTGTTTGCGAGGCAACCCCACGTTGCAAAACTTCGTATGCATTGTAACGAATCACTAAGGAGGTATTCGTCTGGTGCTGGTGGAAGGTTTACTAGTGTGGCGTACGCGCTGGCTTCTCCGGGCTTTGCTCAGATAGCATGGGGTTCAAGGAAAGGGCCAACTAATAGGTCGCACCACTTATAACAATAATACATTTAAAATTCGCGTACATAAGGGAAGACAGAGAAGAAGGAGAGTAATGGGAAGGTTACATTGAACAATAGTGAAAGGGAAGAGACAGGGAAGGAGAGGAAGGTAGGTTAACAAAGAAGACGGAGCCACTCTCTAACGCAACACAGCTGTTATTGTGTGCAGACGCCCACCCTACCATGATCCTGCATTCATTGCCAAAAACTAAAAAGTTGGCAGGATCCCTAAAAGACAGTGGTTCGGCTAACCTACTCCTGCTTGGTGATGCATGATTCCAAATAAAAATAGGCACTTAAGCGAACATACTTAATTTATTAACAGATAACAAAAATACTTTGAATATTAACAACATTATGACAAATGACAAGAAAAAAAAAATGACAAGAAAAAATAAATAAATTAATAGATTAACGGACTAACATGGTAAGTGTGTATGAGGCGGAAATTATTAAAATAAGGCAAAAAGAAAAAAAAAGATAAAGAAAAACTAAAAATAATTAACCTATAAATATAAAATATGATCTAGCATAAATATAATATAATTAATTATTTTTGCATTTAAATGTTGAATAAATTAAGAGAAGGGAAAAAAAAATTAGCTAAAATGAACTAGTTTTGGTTCATTTAGAATGCAATGTTAGACCATCACACCGAATATAGGCAAACACTAGATACAAATAACTATGAGGATCAGCTGATGGCTGTCACTCAATGAAATGTTCTGCTATTGCCAGTCTCGCAAGGTCACTGACCGCTGGGACTGCAGACAGCTGTAGCAGCGCTATGGTCAGATGGACCACCAGCAAAAGGGAAGCTTTAGCTCTAGCTCATATATTATTAATTAGTTAGAGTGGAACAGACTTACATACATACATTAGAGACTCCCACGCAGAAAGATCTTTCCTTGTGTTGGTGCCTGTCTGTGGTGTATCTGTGGGGAATAATAATAATAATTGCGAGCTTTTGCGCCTGCATGAAAGCTGCTTGCTATGACCGGTAGCGTCGATCAAAACAAACATGCATCCATACAAATGTATGCAGGTATGTTTTTACATGCTTTTCAGGCAATACAAAAACATTAAATTTTATAACTAAATACAATTTAACAAAGATATTTTGCCTATAGGTGTTGCCTTACATGCATTCTTAAATGATTGCCATCTCTATTTTATACAATAGTACAGTGGTACTTGTATTATGAGGGCCCAAGAAAAGTTGTTGATTCAACTTTCTCGCCAAATCATATTACACTTACAACATTGATGGACTATCACTTATAGATGCATATTTGAACAAGATAACGTAAACTAACAATAAACAACAAACAAAAAAAAACATAAGCTGCTATCCAGCTGTTCGCCTTCCTCCTGGGTGACGCGGATACTCGGCCTCGAAGCCACCATTAGTGCGGAGCAAACAATCAATGGAGATCGTAAGGCTGACGGACGCAAGTGTTTTCGTCAGCAGAAACACAGCCAGCAAATTCTCCTGAAGCTCAATATGCGTCTGCAGCTAGCAACAGCTCATCTGTTTGTTTTGTACAGACAGCTGATCTGGCCAGCACAGCTGTGACGTGGAGCTTTGGGTGGATGGCCGTTAATCCCTCATTTGTGTGTGGTGAAGTTCCAATTGAAATGGATTTAAAATTCGACCACGGGTTTTATATAAAATGTGACTGGATTTTATATAAATTATGAGTGGGTTATTATATAAATTAGGACTGGGTTATGAGATTCAGTGTTTTTTTTTTATATACAATATGACTAAGTGCCGAATAGACAAAACTAAACTTAGAACAACGAAAAACTAAACATACGTTCAACAAATTTTTACCCTAATCTGGAAAACGGCACTTTGTATGGGAGGACGTGGAAGTGGACAACCACCATAGGTGCACTTTTGTGAATAAAAACACAATTAACGTTTTAGTATATCAATTATACATTGCAGTACCATTGTATACTTACAAATACGATATATGCAACGGACTTCGCCAACCACTTCACTGAGATCTATTTTTTTTGGTTTTAGTCACATGCACTTTTACACATTTTTTCAGGTTCGGCACATAACCTGCTAACCATTTTCTTGCAAACAAAACCAACAACAAAAACCTTTTTTCGGAATTTTGACAAATAATCCTACTCAAAAAGGTAATCGTTGTCTATTTTGGTGTGGACTTAACACGATCAGCTGATCTTGTAACTCACGCTTGTAAGTGTCGTGGGTGGTCCACCAATAGATGGCGCTATTTGTGGAGCTTTGTGGCAACTCTGTCGTCCACCTATTGCCCATATGCTGGCAACACCAAACGTTTAGTTGGGCAACCGGTTAATCGATCGCAGCCAACTTCATGGCGAAGCCACTGCAAAATTGTGCTTTCAATTTCATCAGACTTATACGTTTATAATAATCAATAAAGTTAAGCTAAAATACAACGGCGTTTCCATTAAATCTCTCACACTAATGAAGACGCCAAAGCTTTCAGACTCATTGCTAAATAAAGCTCCGCTTCTCAGAACAACACATGACAAGACATTTAGTGCCATTTTCTCCGACACAACTAATTTTATACAACTAAACAAATTAAATAATAGAAATTAAATATGACAGTACACATATAAATAAATAATATAATAAATAATAGATAGAAATATGAATGTGTGCAGAAAAAGAAGAAAAAAATGTTGCATACTTTTAGGCTTAGTCAATTTCGGCTACTACAAGCGGCCCATTACAGCATACACATACTGATATAGGCGAGCATGTAGATACACACACGCATACATTAAAACGAAAGCAGAGCGCAACGAAATACACCCGTGCTCATCGCTCCGCATTTGATCTGCGACTGAACTCAACGCTGCGCGCTGCGTTAGAACTTCGAATTTTCGAATGAGCCGAAGAGGCTCGGTGTTCGAATCGCAGCGCACGGCCCGACTGGGGCGGCAATAATACTGTTTTTAATGATGCCTTTTGGTTGTATGAAGTGACGCATCTATGTATTGTATGGTTAGTGCTACTATAATACTATACTACCATAATACTATAATACTCCATACTTCAACGAAAAATTAATTGCTAAAACCATCAAATAAAAGTATATTTAAATATGTGAAAAGCTTTCAGTTCAGTTTAAAGCTAAACTTCAGTAAGCTAATTAGAATATCGTTAATTCTCTGGCGAAAATATCGCGTTAGATAACATACGCTATCTAAAGTGAAGAAATCGTATACCAAAACACATTTTTATTTTAAGTAAAGATGAATATTGTAGATCTTGAACAGAAATTTTAAGCATGATTTTTAAGCTGAAAAACAAGCGAATTTATATAAAAGGTTCCTAGAATCAATCTAAGCTTTAAATATAAAATGAATAAAGGAAAATAAGTGTAACAATAATTGAAATTTTAAGTTTTGCTTTCTAAACTCAAGTTAACGCTACTCCTTAAAATATTTTAAAATCGCATTGAGTAATCCAAAAGTTTAGAATACAAAATTCGCTTATCGTAATGTGTCACTCGATTAATAGCACTTGGCTGTGCAATCGGTTGTTATAGCGCCAATCGATTGTCAGCTACACTCGATTACAGCAACTAAGCCAAGTGCGCAACTTAGTTGGCTTTGAGCCTCAGGTTTAGACCGCTTCATGCTTCATTTGCGAAGCTGAAAAAACTGAAACTGAAACTGAGACGAAGCTCTGAGACTGCGTCGCAAGCAGCAGCAGCAGCAGAAGCAGCGCCAGTCGATTAATTATGTGGGCAGAGGGCGCACAATGCGCTGCGCTTCTGCCACACACACACACACAGTCACACATACACACACGCACACAAGGAGAGTCGAGGCGAATAACAAAATGGGAGAAAGTCATGTGTGGGTGTTGACATAATAAATGCGTTCTTATTAACAATTTCGTCGCCATTGCCGGAGCAGAGATGATTGCCAAAGGGGCCAGAGGTCGAACAGAGGGGAAGGAAAAAGAGGAGGAGCGGGGGAGAAAGGTTTGCTTTGTGGATGAGAATGGAGATGAGATGGTGTGAGTTATTCGCAACAACGGAACTGAAGCTTCATTTGGATGTGTAAACGTGTTATTTATTTCGAAAACTGAATGTTGCCTTTTAAGTGGCAATAAATCAAATTGAATGCCCCACCCCCCGACCACCCCTTGTGGCATGCGTGGTGGGCGTGGTCACATGTGCATGCGTGTGTGTGTGTGTGTGTGTGTGTGTTAGTCAGTCAAGCAGTCAGCCAGGCAGCCAGGCATCCAGGCAAGCAGAAGTTACTTTCATATTTGACTTACTCATAAAAGAAGCAGGGCATCGCCCATCAAGCGTCTCGGTAACCCAACCGCCAAATCTTGGCCGAAAGAAATAAAACTTGGCAAAGCGACGACATAGAAAAATCCAGCGACGTCTTCAACATCAGTTTCAGCAGCAGCAGCAGCAGCTTCGGCTTGAGCTTCAGCTTCAGTAACAGTTACAGTAACCAGGACTCGAGCAGAACCAAGAAGCGACCCAAAGCCAGTCAGCTGTAAGCCAGTCGACGATGACGCTGGGAGTCTCCACTTCTTCGTCTACTCTTTTGTCCGTCGCTGCCTCTGACTCAACTTCAGCCTTCCCTTTTATCCCTCCACCCTACCTCCCCGTTATTTTTCCCAGCAGTCGACGTCGTCGCCGTCGTCGCGGCTTTGTGTACTGCGTTGTTTGTTTAGCGCTCCATAAGCTCTTAAGCTCATTTCGGTTGCGTTTTATTTGTAACTTGAGGCACACTCTCTTATACACACACACTTATACACTCACACACACACACACACACTCTCACACACATGCAGTCCCCGTTGGCCTTATTTATTTAAAATAAAGCTGCCAAGCTGCTGAAAACATTGAGTTAAACAATTGCCAGTCTCCAGCTTCAGCAGCTGCTGCTTCAGTTTGCTTCAGTTTTGCTGGCAATGAAGTTGCCCAAGGACCTCCCGACTTGACTCTTCTGCTTCTTCTTCTTCTTCTTCTTCTTCTTCCTCAACCCACCCAATGAACTACTCAAATAGAACTTTAGCTCCGACTTCAGGTAGGAAACCTAATACTCAACTATAAGTGCCAACTCATTCAGTTCAGTTCAGCCTCACTCTGAGCTCAATCTCGACTCCCCCAGCACGAAAGCCAACAATAATTTTGCAATTTCTTATAAATATATCTTTAATTAGTTCGCTTCCCTCTCACGCTTTCACACTCTTTTGCTCCCCTTTTAACTTTTTGTGTGTGGTAGAACATAATTTCTTTTAGCTATAGTTCTTATGAATATAACTTAAAATTCAAAAGATAATATACATATAATAAAAGTAGCACAACTGCGTGGATGATAATGAACTACTTGGCGATGAGTGAAAGTCAAATTTATTCACTCATGTGCACACATATTTTCATTTCTTTACTCAATATTTAAATAAAGAGTTCTTGCTCACAAAAAAAAGAGACAAAAAAAAAAACAAATAAAAAACTGTGAGATATCTACCACCCAAATAAAACCAAAATTACTAATATATACCACTAAAGATACTACCAAATATACCAAAAATATACCACAAAACACAAAAATACGTCAAAGGCTATATTTGGTATATTGTATTACATTCAATATATACCATAATGTGTAAAATATACCAGATTGTCAGCCAAAACAACTAAGAATTGATTGAAGTAGAAAAGTAATTCGTAAATAATGTCTAAAAATGTTATCTGAACGCAATCAAATTTTCAAGAATCTTAAATAGTGCTTATATTCGAACTGAATAGAGTTTAGAGCCTGGACCAAGGCCGACACATGGGCACAATAATTTGCTAATCTACTAATCTAACATACTTAGTAATAGCAACAACACCAGAAAATAAGTTATAAATTTAAAGAAAGGAAAATACAACGTTTGCACTTCCAATATTATGAATTCTTTTTTTTAAAGAAAACAGAACAAAAATTCTTGAATTTGCCAGCTTTTCGATCTTAAAACAATTTTTTTTTTTAATCTAAAGACGATGATAAAAGAATGACATCTTGATTAAAGATTTTTTTCAAAACAAAATTCTTGCTTCAAAATTTTTTTTTCAACATCGAAAAGTTCTCAAACAAGTTTACAATCTTTGCAATTTTGCTGTGTGTTTTTGGTCATCATTTGACGAATATCGAATTTTTCAATCTAGAATTCTTATTTCAAAATTTTTTAGATCATAAGTTTTCAAAGTAAGATTTTGATTTTGGTTTTTAGAAAACACATTTTTTTTTTCTCAGTACAGAATAAAACAATCTTAAAGTAAGATTTTAATCTTAATATTCAAATTTAGTATCGATTAGCAAGATTAGCTACTTTGTCAATCTAGATTTGATTCGCTCAGTGTATAAATAAAAAAGCGTAGAAAAAACTTGTATTTTTAGCTACCACAAAATTGTAAAGTGGGCAACATTTTGGTGTTAAGAAACGATGTCTCCTTATCATAATAATAAATCAGAAAATCTGCTATGGATTAAGTTGAGACAAAGTCGCCAGGCAATCGCTTATAAATAGTTGGCAGAGCTGAGTTATGAAGCGAGCGATGGGAAGAGGCAAGATGGAGGTGTCAAGAATAAAAGACACTTATTTTTATGCTCTCTCTCTCTCTCTCTCTCTCTCTCTCTCTGTGTCTTGCTTTTTCCCTCCTCTATCGCTTTGCAACACTTGAATTTAACGCTCTGTTGTTGTGCGTTTGACCGAAACAATGACAGAATCCTTTTGCTCTGCTCGAATCTGATGTATCTTATGTCTTGTATCTAGCATCTAGCATCTGCTGCTTGTTTCCAGCCTGTCTGTCTCCCATGGAGAAGCCCTTAAGTTGGTGGTGGTGGTGAATGGTGGGGAAGGGGGGATAGAGGCAAAGTGTGAGAGATTGAGATTGAGAAGAGGGAGGGAAGAGGTTGCTCTTCTGGCTGACTTGCATATCAAGTTGCTGGCTGGCTGGTGTGCTTTGCCTGCTTCCTAATCGTCTGTCTAAGTGTCAGTCCGTTTTGTTTGATTGATTTTCGCTTGCTCCCCCCGCTCCCCCTGTTTCCCCCACCCTCCACATTCGGTTGCTCTCTCTGGCAAAAGATTCTTGTGTGCATTTATTGGCGTAGGAAATTCAATTTTGAATTCAAGTAAGAACGAAAGCCGATTGACAGAAGGCAACAATGAAGTACGTGGAACGTGAACGGGAACGGGAAATAAGAGGGCAGAAGCGGTTGGGGGGGGGAAGGCGTCTGAATATTTGCATAGTCCTTCAATCTTGAGCTGTTGTGATTTTTGCCAGGAGTCGAAAGGCCAGAAGAGAGAAGAAGAGATGATAATGCTCAATGGGAGAGATAAAAAGAGCACTTCAATCCGTTTCGAATTTAATTGTTTGTGAATTTCGTGAAATGCATTAATTTATGCAATTAAAATAAGATCGACAACAAACAAGAAACAAGAAAAAACAAAACAGATTTGCGATTTACGATTACCATTTCGATTTATATCATTTTTGTTTTTCTTAACCAGGGAATTAACAATTATGCGAATCAAGTGAACCAAATGTGTTTGTGCGCTAGTTGTCAGAGTACTTAACTATGATTAAATGCAATGCACTTCGCTCTCTCTCCCACTTCGACTCGCTTCCACTTCTAATTTCAGCGAATTGAAGCACATGTTTTCCAACACTGGCTAATGAACACATGTTTGTCTATGTGTATGTGTGTGTGTGTGTGTGTGTGTGTGTGTGTGTGTAACGTAACGGTATTTGAATGTTTTGCCATCATTAGCATTTCATCTTATTTCACTCAGGCGCGCAGCCGTGCGTGCAACATTTCAGCAACAACGACACAGCCCTTGAGGCAACATCAGCACCGACAACCGACAACTGCATTCCAAGTGTCCGTCCGTGCGTATCCGGCAGACAACACGAAACAACGACAGGGCAACAGGACGGAGTAACCTAACATAACCTAACCTAGCCTAACCTCCCCATCTCACTCTCAGCTAGCTAGCTAGCTGGTCACTTCCTTTCTCGCTCGCTGCTCACTGCTGTTGTTGATGGCGTATTAATGACTTGAATGCGGAATGTAACAGAAAATATTCTTTTTATACCCGCTACCCATAAGGTTGAAGGGTAGTATAATTTTGTGGCGCCAGGAAATTTATCTAACAGGCAGAAGAAGGCGCCATATCGGACTCTATAAAGCCGAGACGATTTAGCCATGTCCGTCTGTCTGTCTGTCCGTCCGTCTATATGAACTCCTAGATCTCAAAGACTATTAAAGATAGAGCTATAATTCTTTTTCGACAACATTTGTTATGTTTGCACGCAGATCAAGTTTGGTACGAATTTTTTCCACGCCCACTTTCGCCCCCGCACATCCACAAAAATCGATTAACAAGCATAATTTTGAAAATAAAGTCTTGAATATGCGTACATGTAATAACACCTATAGTATTTATGATTCCTGAAAATTTGGATACGATCAGATAAAAAATGTAGAAGCTATTTAAGAAATTCTTTTGTATGGGGAAAAAACGCCATCTTACTACGATTTTTAGCTTATTTGGTTGACAATCTGGCATATCTTTGCAGCCCTATACCTAAAATAGTCTTTGGTATATTTAAGTATTTTTGCGGTATATTCGTTTAGTATATTTTAAGAATACCGTACTGGCATTCAGGTATATTTTACTCTATGGTATATTTTTATTGAAGTACTATAACAAAAAACCAAAAATAGCATTTGGTATAGTTTTAGTATTTTTGAGGTAGATATGTTTGGTATATTTTCATAATAATACCGCACTGTTTTGCTTGTATTCAAAATGGATAGCAGGTATTTCACAGCCGAGCCTACTCGAGTGTAGCTTTCATGCTTGTTTTTTTCGTTCCCTCTCTTTTCTCTTCTTTTTAGTTGCATTGCCATAGCGCCAAAGAAAGGGTAGCACCTCGGGAGCTCAGGAGCTGGAGCTGGAGCTGGAGCTGGCAGGGACTTGGAGGTATGCCCGACACGCTGACGGAATGCATAATTGAATTGCGAATGAAGCGAACGTTCGAATGAAGCGAATGCCAAATGCCGAATGATGCGAATGCGAATACGATGCGATGCGACGCGTCTAGTGGCGCCTCCAGCGATATCGCAGCAATTGCTTGCAACAGCGCTTAGTTGCTATTTCACATTTCGCAAAATTTCGTCTACAATAATCGACTGTTCCAGCTAAACTCCAACTGAAATCAGTCTCTAAAATCCGAGCGTGTTTCGAGCAAACGCGAATTTTGATTGCCATCAACTCGCTGGCACTCGTAAATGTTGCCCATTAATATTTCACAGTTATTGCCCCATTTCGAGGCTGAAGGTAAAATGAAACGTATTAGGGAAAAGACATACAGTTTCCACTTTAAATAAAACGACACTAGATTTATTTTACTGCCCTCTAGTTGAGGGCATGTTTAAAAATAAGTGTTTGAAGACAGCAATCAACAGCAAGACTTGTTAAATCAACTGTCGATTCACAATCCGCATGTGCGTGTTAATCTGTGTTAAATATATTCTTTATGGGATATATTACACAGAGCGAAACAAACTTATATTGCAAAGTAGATTGCAAAGCTTGATTTAATATTGTTTCGATTTAAAAATCAGACAAAACATTCTTTAAATAAAATTCCTATGTTGAAAAAATCATAAATCAATATTAAAATCATTTTATTTCAAGATAAAACATTTCTTCAAAAATGTTTTATTCTAGATTAAAACAAGTGAGAAGGCTACAGTCGAGTGTACTCGACTGTGAGATACCCGCTACCCATTTTGAATAAAGAAATATATTTTGCGGTATTTTTCTAAAAATATACCAAATATACTGAAAAAATACTAAAAATATACCGAGTGGTATGTTTGGTATATCGATATAGTACCGCATTCAATATACAATATATATACAATATACCAGACTGTCGGCCAAAGCAACTAAGAGCCCTAGTAAGTAGGCGTGTTTGCCCATACAAAAGTATTTCTTTAATAACTTCGACAATTTTTATCTGATTGCAACCAAATTCAGGAATCATAACTACTACAGCAATTATTATCTTTACCAAAATTCGCAACTCTAGCTTTCAAATTACGCTTGTTATTCGATTTTTTTGATTTGCGGGGGCGGAAGTGGGTGTGGCAAAAATTTGAAACAAACTTGATCTGCGTGCAAACATAACAAATGATGTCGAAAAAAATTATAGCTCTATCTCTTATAGTCTCTGAGATCCAGTGTTTCATACGGACAGACGGACAGACGGACATGGCTATATCATCTCGGCTGTTGACGCTAATCAAGAATATATATACTTTATAGGGTCGGAGATGCCTCCTTCTACCTGTTACATACATTTCCTGCCGGCACAAAGTTATAATACCCTTCTACCCTATGGGTAGCGGGTATAATGAGGATTCATAGTCTTTAAAAAAAAACAGAATTTTGTATTGTTGAAATTCGTTTCATTTAAAATTAGAACCTTACTTCTGGTTGCTTTTAGCTCGCTAAGTAAAGATGCCGTTGGTCTTGGGTTCAATCTCTAGTCGGTTCGTAATTAAGTGGTAGAATTGCAAATAATATTGAAAAAATTGGCAACAATACATAAATACTTAAAAAAAAATATAAAAAAAAACCAGCCATCTTGTTTTGTTTTACTTGAAACAACATAAATTTAAGATTGTTTGATCTTCTTGTGTTCTTAGTTTAATTTTGAGATTTTTCTATTCTGGAAACAAGATTAATTGATCAAATTAGCTATAGATTTTAGTTTCAATGCCTCGCATTGGGATCATTTTCACAGTCTGCCTTGTTGATGTTGTGTTGAGCCAAATGCGACATATGCTGTCTATTGTCGCTCAGAGTATTTCGTTGTTGTCGTGTGTTTTCTATACTTATTGCTCATACGCCGCGTGGCGCGTTGCATGTAGCACGTTGTCGATCTAAGCGCTGATAAGGCGCAGCAACAGCTGCCAGCAGCCAGCTGTTAACTCTGTGCAAGTCTTCAAGTGTGTGTGTGTGTGTGTGTTTGCTTACTGATGTATATGTTTATATAATTCGCACTTATGGCTGCTACACAAGTACAAGTTTATTGGTCTCCTTTGCCTCTGTTGTCGCTGCTGTTGCCGCTGTTGCTGCTGCTTCAATGTTTGGCTTTTATTTGTTGTATGTACTTTGGCGTGAACACACACACGTATACATGCATTAGTAGCACATATAGTATATGGTATCTGAGGCGCCTTTCTGTGTGTGGTGCCACGCCCAACGGTGCTGCCAAAGGGAAAGTAAACCAAACCAAACGAGGCAAAATGAAAATTATGCTCTCTTTGGCATTAAGTTTATGAATAACGAGCTTCTCGCTCCTCAAGTAGGTGTGCCTCTCAGCCTCTCTAAGTGTGTGTGTGTGTAAGTGTGTGAGTGTGTGAGTGTTATACGCTCTTCAGTAAGCTTACAGGAATTTATTCTGTGCCATAACTACACACACACACCCGCACACCCGCACACCTTCGCCTGCCGATCAAAAGGTGTTAAGTTCTGTTGTTACAGTTAAGCGCCAGAAAAACCACAAAGACATGCACAGCAAGCAGCCGCATGTTGACAGCTATGGGACTCGGCCGCGGGACACCGCTGAAGCGACGTCGAGGGATAAGAGAGAGGGAGATAGAGAGAGGTAGAGAGAGAGAGAGAGAGGGACTTCGAGGAGCTGGAGCTGGAGCTGCCACCTTGGCCAGGTGCTACAGGCTCAGTTTCCCAGTCTCGTGTGTGTTTGCCTTATATGCTCGCTATCTATCATGCTTATAAAGAGTAAAGTTATAACAAGCGCCGCGAGCTTCAAATTAAATGTACCTTGAACTATGCGCGTTTCAATGATCGTCGCTCTGCATTAACTGCAACATCTTTTCGTGGCGTTAATATTACCATGAAATATGTTTCTATAACTTATATGCATTCACATACAATAGCAAGTATTTAAAGAGCAGCTTCTTTAAAAGGGAATTTTGTAAAACACAGCGAGATAATGATCACAAATAGTGGTTTGGTCAGTGAGCCAATGAATTTAATATACTATACAGATATGTACATATATATCGAAGGCCATGGTATATCTATGAAGTACTACATTTTAAATATGCCATAGACGTCAAAATATACCACATTGGAAACCAAAGAAGCTAATACCCGATTCCAGTATGTGTTATTTTGCCATACAAACATTTTTCTTAAATAGCTTCCACAATTTTTTACCTATTCGAAGAGCCATTCATACAGACAAACGTAGATATATGTACGTGTATATGTACATAAGGCATGAAATGACTTGCTTCTCATTGGAAAAGCAAAAAGAATTTTGCTGCTAATTGCATAGACAAAACAAAATACAAAAAAAATTTTGCGCAAAAATACTTATGCAAATTTGATGTGTTCTGATCAATTGCTGCTGCTGTTCAGATGTATAGAAATGCCGCTTAACATTTTTATTCTCACAAAACTATGATCACATTTGTCATGCGTAATGTTCAAGGTTATCGGCAAATGCATTTCATTAGCTCTTCTCAAAGAATTTACACATTAAATTTGCACGCAAGCTTTGCTTTGTTTTGCTTTCTGCAAGACTCTTCTTCCTTTCGCTCACTCTCTCTCTCTCTCTCTTCCATGCAAAAATACAGAGAACCCCTCCCAAAATGCATACGCGTTCACGTATCGGAACATCTACTCTACCTAACATATGAATGCGTCTAAAGCAGGCCATCCACGGGCGAGCATGTTCGCGAATATGTTGTGCTCGACGAAATTTTTCTCGTGGATGGTAGCGTTCGTCGTCAAATTTCGTGTTCGCATGAGATTAAAATTATTCTATTTTGTCTGTGTTTGCACGAACATGTTCGCCAATGGTTGGCAACGTTTGCACGAACATCATTTGCGCAATTGTTTTGTAGAGAGAGCATGTATTTGCGCAGCGCAAAATGAGCAAAATATGTATGAAAGAATTCATTTTTTGTCTGCAAAATCAATTATTATATTATTATATTTCAATTATTATGCGCCCAAGGCTCTGGGGAGAAAATTCCTGTTAAGAATTTCAGGTCTTCATAACTTTGGCCATTACTAAATTTAACAGTTTTTCATATATGTCGTTATCCGTTGACATGTTGACTGCTTGAAAATTTGCGACAAATGATGTTCGCGAACATGTTGGCCCTAGTTGGTGGGCAAATGAAATACAAGTTGGCGAGCATATTCGCAAACATGCTCGCCTGTGAATGGCCTGCTTTAGTACTAGTTGTTCTAATTATTCAGTAGCATACTTTGGAACTTTTAATTCTGTCCGCAATGTCCGCCATGTCCGCTATGTCCGCCATGTCCGCCATGTCCACAATGTCCGCCATGTCCGCCATGTCCGCCATGTCCGCCATGTCCGCAATGTCCGTTATGTCCGCAATGTCCGCCATGTCCGCTATGTCCGCCATGTCCGCCATGTCCACAATGTCCGCCATGTCCGCTATGTCCGCCATGTCCGCTATGTCCGCCATGTCCGCCATGTCCGCAATGTCCGCCATGTCCGCCATGTCCGCTATGTCCGCCATGTCCGCTATGTCCGCCATGACGGCTATGTCCGCCATGTCCGCAATGTCCGCCATGTCCGCCATGTCCGCTATGTCCGCCATGTCCGCCATGTCCGCCATGTCCGCAATGTCCGCCATGTCCGCCATGTCCGCCATGTCCGCCATGTCCGCCATGTCCGCCATGTCCGCAATGTCCGCCATGTCCGCCATGTCCGCTATGTTTAAGATAATTAGTAGTTTTGTTGTAATTATTGATGTTATAGTTGCTGTTGTTGCTGGTGTTGGCTTCTTGCAACCGCCACGAAAGTCTAAAAAGTGCCAAATCAAATCTGGTGGGTTGGAACTTTCAATTCTGTCCGCTCTGCCGAATCAATATTTGAAATACCAGGCGAACATAAATCAGCAGCAAGCGGTTGATCAATTATTATGCGCTCAAGACTCTGGGGAGAAAATTCCTGTTAAGAATTTCAGGTCTTCATAACTTTGGTCATTACTAAATTTAACAGTTTTTCATATATGTCGTTATCCGTTGACATGTTGACTGCTTGAAAATTTGCGACAAATGATGTTCGCGAACATGTTGGCCCTAGTTGGTGGGCAAATGAAATACATGTTGGCGAGCATATTCGCAAACATGCTCGCCTGTGGATGGCCTGCTTTAGTAGTAGTTGTTCTAATTATTCAGTAGCATACTTTGGAACTTTTAATTCAGTCCGCAATGTCCGCCATGTCCGCAATGTCCGCCATGTCCGCCATGTCCGCCATGTCCGCCATGTCCGCAATGTCCGCCATGTCCGCCATGTCCGCAATGTCCGCCATGTCCGCTATGTCCGCCATGTCCGATATGTCCGCCATGTCCGCCATGTCCGCTATGTCCGCAATGTCCGCCATGTCCGCCATGTCCGCAATGTCCGCCATGTCCGCAATGTCCGCCATGTCCGCTATGTCCGCAATGTCCGCCATGTCCGCAATGTCCGCCATGTCCGCCATGTCCGCCATGTCCGCCATGTCCGCTATGTCCGCTATGTTTAAGATAATTAGTAGTTTTGTTGTAATTATTGATGTTATAGTTGCTGTTGTTGCTGGTGTTGGCTTCTTGCAACCGCCACGAAAGTCTAAAAAGTGCCAAATCCAATCTGGTGGGTTGGAACTTTCAATTCTGTCCGCTCTGCCGAATCAATATTTGAAATACCAGGCGAACATAAATCAGCAGCAATCGGTTGATCAATTATTATGCGCCCAAGACTCTGGGGAGAAAATTCCTGTTAAGAATTTCAGGTCTTCATAACTTTGGCCATTACTAAATTTAACAGTTTTTCATATATGTCGTTATCCGTTGACATGTTGACTGCTTGAAAATTTGCGACAAATGATGTTCGCGAACATGTTGGCCCTAGTTTGTGGGCAAATGAAATACATGTTGGCGAGCATATTCGCAAACATGCTCTCCTGTGGATGGCCTGCTTAAGCGATAGACACGATCAACGAATGCTTGCTATGATATTCAACTATAGCCTATTCACTTGCACCCGCTTTCAAGTGTTAGAGTAGATGTTCTGATGTATTCGTCTGCATGTCTTGTGGTAGCTAACTGTACTCTTCTTTTCATTACTACTGCCAGAAAGAGCTAGAGAGAGATAGAGAAATCTGTGCTGTGCGAGTTCCGCATGGAAGAAGAAGCAATTACTATTGGTTAAATGGTTTCAGTTGCTAGTTAAAGTATAACAGAAGACGTTGCTATACTATAATTTGAAATCTGGTTGTCGTTTGCAAATAATATGTACATACATTGGTTGAAAATCATTTGCTTTTAGCAGCTTTCTATGTGCCACCACTTGGAGTCTGTCATTAATTTATAAGAACACTTTTAAGACAACATTTGTTATAAATCTAGCAATTAATGTCTTTGGTATATTTAAGTATTTTTCTGTATATTAATTTATTATATATTTTGGGCTTTAATTTGATTGACAATGTATAACGGGTATCTTAGAGTCGAGCACACTTGACTAGCTTTTTTATATGTTTAATTTTACCTACCAAGAAAATATAGAATAAATAGAGTATAGTCTATCAATGTAATTTAATAATTAAGTCTGTGCAATTAATTTAAACTTTACATATTAGATTTATTTATTGGCGCAAATAAAAAACGCTGTTAAAGAGAGAATTTCAAGTAAGATATCTTGTATAAACAAGCTGTACGTGTCATGTTGTTAACATGTTCAAACCTGTAGACACACGACTCTGCCTAAGATTCTGCTACGACAATCTCATTCACACCCTCACACACACATACACACACACACACATATCAACGGTGTTGGTCATGCGTAATTATACACAAGTCGATTCAATTGAATCCCATTGAGTTTTCCAATTGAATAGGCCGTGTATGCGGTTCACCAAATATTTTTACGAGCGCTAAATGACTTGAGTGCTTCTTCGTCCATTGGCCATTCGCATGTGTTAGTGTTGTTGTTGTTGTTGTTGTTGTCAGCCATCTGCTCACACAATTCAAGAACAGTATCAGCTGAGGAGCATCCTCCTCATCCGG
Organism: Drosophila nasuta; assembly: GCF_023558535.2. Classification (NCBI taxonomy): domain Eukaryota; kingdom Metazoa; phylum Arthropoda; class Insecta; order Diptera; family Drosophilidae; genus Drosophila; species Drosophila nasuta. The sequence goes on along the minus strand of NC_083459.1, from coordinate 1,261,014 downwards.
ATTTGGTGAAGCAAGTTACAGCTCGACACACGGCGCACATTCAAGTTCAATTTAGCCTTTATGTGACGGTGTCAGCTTTGCCGTTCTCTCTTGTTGTTGCCCACCTTGGGGATGTTGTCATTTTGGAGTACGCACTACTACACACACACACACACATATGGACAGTGAATGTAGGTCGCCAAGGGAATCGGGGGAATATACTTAAGTGGATAGCGTGATGGGGGTTTTTGTGATTTCTGCTCAATGAAAATGCCGACAGGCGCATAAAAGTATGCAGTAAAAACTATGTGGACACACACACACAGATAGAGAGAGAGAAGGAGAGGGAGCTATGAGCAAATACGTTTACCGTGCGGATATAGAAATGCATCGTAAACATGTCGCCGTGTTATATTAGGATTTCCAGTTGCGAATATGAGAAACGCTGTCAACGTTGTCAACACAGATGTGGCATGCCACTGGCAACTCCTGCAGCTCCTGTGTAAAGGATAAAAATGTCCTGCTGCCGCTGCTGCTGTTGCTGTTGGCAACCGTTTCCGGTTCACGCATATTGCAAAACGAATTTGATGCCTCAATAATGTGCGAGTCGCAGAGAAAAGTGTTTTAAGACTGAGATTCTGATAGTTTCATTTCGTTTTCAAAACACTTGCGAAATATTTACGAGTTACGTAGAAATAAATAATGCACTTAAAAAAACAATACTTTTAAATATTAATTAATAACAACAATAAGATATTATATAATATTATATTAATACAAGTTATAAAATGCAAGTTATAGAAATAAAAAAAATGTTTTAAGATTGGTCTTAGTATTATACAATATGGTCTCAAAAGTGCATCAAGAACATAAAAATCTTAAAGTTAGAAAACACATCTTGATTGCAAGTAGATTTAATGTCAGATTCAAGTTTGTAATTTACTTTGTAATACTTTATCAATGCATTGATGCAACATACACTTGAAGTTATTGCTAACTTATGCTAACTTCATTTTCAAAATCCTTTCCAAAGTTAAAAAATTACAAAATATTAGTATAAACACATACAATTTGATTAATTTAACATTTAGTACAAACATAACATAGTAATAGTACAAACATGCGAAATTATTATCCATGACTTATTTTTTTTTATTAATAGCTTTCAACATAAATAAATGAATTACAAAGTACACCGAAAAAAAAATATGCAAACTTAGCGGACGTACTTTCGGATGCAACAACTGACTTTACAGCTGTTATGCTCAAAAGAGCTGTTAGATATACATGTTTTTGGTATGAGCCATAACAGCTTGATGTTCTGTTAATGCATTGACATTAACATTTTTCTAATTGGAACGCTTTTCAAAAACCCCCAAATGCCAGCTAAAATTGAAAATGCCCTATAGTGCAGTGGCTTTAAGTTTTAAGAACATGTAAGATTCCATAAAATAATTATTAAGCATACCTTAAAAATGTTTTCAGCTTAAAAGTATGCAATATTTCGTTCTCCAATTACAAATTTGTATGGCATAATTGCAGGTTTGTTTACATAAATAAAAAACGTAAACAGTAAATTTTATTTTTTCGCCTGTTGCAATTCTCAAGTGGTTCTGGATGGGAGCTGGACACTATCACTCTCAATGCGGGATTGCGCCGCAACCGCTTGTTCGCAGCGGTGTCATTTTCGCTTTTTTCCCATCAGATTTGGATTTTTTTGAAGTGTGATTGCAATAAAAATATGAAAACCGCGGGGGCAGCGGGAGTTCTGGCTTTTTGAGCAAATTTAAGCATCTTTATCTGTAAATGATATGAAATAATGAATTTAGCAAGTCTGATGAGATCGATATATCTCGACTGTATACTATCAACTTACACTGTCATATTTGATCTTGGCTTCGTTAAGCATAGTCTCCAATCTTGTCAGCCTGGACTCGGTAGTACATATGTGTCATTTTGTACGTTAGTATTTGTATCTTATCAGCATTCAGACCCATGCTGTCATGCAAAACATTGTAGTTTGTTGGAGAAACAGAACCTTGTTTTATGGCCTCTTAAGAAAATTTTAAAAATCTTCTTTCTTAGTTTACTTTTACTTAAATTTTAAAGAGGTTTTAATTGACTTTAATGGCTCTGCCTCTGCAGACGGTATCGTAGCGCGTTCCTGTGAAGAGCTTAGCATATATTCGCTCTGTTCCAGCTTGCACTCGTTGATCACAAGCAGCTGATCCTCGTCCGGTCGAGTTGGTGGCATGCCTAGGGTGTCACTGACACTGCACACTGACTCTTCTTGCAGCTCAGCCACTGGCTGGCTGTTGGCTTGTTCAGACTCCTTGAGCATTTCCTCTAACTGCGCACAACGTGCAACACGCACTCTGAGTTGTGGAAGATTAGATCGTCATCAATCACGATCAACTCCGTGTGATGATATAACTGTAAATGATATGAAATAATGAATTTAGCAAGTCTGATGAGATCGATATATCTCGACTGTATACTATCAACTTACACTGTCATATTTGATCTTGGCTTCGTTAAGCATAGTCTCCAATCTTGTCAGCTTGGACTGGATATAGCACGCAAACATCACCGACGACATGCTATATATAAAAGAGATTTGATTAGCATTGTAATTGTGATCATTTGCATAGTGTAGTAGTACTCGCTCTCCAGGTTTTTCAGTTTTATCTACATTCGGTCATCTTATGCCTGAAGATCGTTATCAATGTCCCGACAAAGGGAGCCCAAGCACGTAGCTGCTGCACCTTTGCCCGATATGGTGAGTCCTCAATTACTTCCATAACCGTCACTTCCATCTTCCGTGTCACTCATAGTTGGGCCATTTGATTACAGCTTCTGGTGACATGAAATGAAATCCAAATTTCCAAATTTTTTCAGGAATCACAAATACTATAGTTAATTTTGTATATACAAAGTGTCTATTGTATATAAAATTCGCGACTCTAGCTTTAAAATTACGCTTGCTATAGCTCTATCTCTTATAGTCCCTAAGATCCAGTGTTTCATACGGACAGACAGACAACCAGATTGTCTCGGCTATTGACAGTGATCAAGACTTTATATATTTCATAAGGTCGGAGATGCCTCCTTATGCCTATTAAATATGGGTAATGCTCTGACGGATTTGTCGCGTGCGACCATCTTTTCAGCGGTGGTGTCACTTCCGCTTTTTCCCGTCAGATTTGGATTTTTTTGAAGTGTGATTACGGGAAAAATATGAAAACAACGGGCAGCGGGAATTCTGGCTTCTTGACAAAATTTAAGCAGCTTTTTTTTAGCTTATTTTTAAATTTAATTTAACAGCTGAAATGTTAAAAATGTATTTCTATCGGCAAAATATCGATATTTACTTGTATCGAATAACTTCCCTCAAAAGTTCGCACGTGAATACGAGCGTCTTCCATTACTAACATGGTGCATAGTGCAATGTACCAAAGATAGCAATCGGTATATTTTTAGTATTTTGTGGTAAATTAATTCAATATATTTTAAAATTAATACACACACGCACTCGACTGTGGGAGCGTTTTTATACCCGCTACCCATAGGGTAGAAGGGTATTATAACTTTGTGCCGGTAGGAAATGTATGTAACAGGTAGAAGGAGGCATCTCCGACCCTATAAAGTATATATATTCTTGATCAGCGTCAACAGCCGAGACGATATAGCCATGTCCGTCTGTGTGTCTGTCCGTATGAAACACTGGATCTCAGAGACTATAAGAGATAGAGCTATAATTTTTTTTCGACAGCATTTGTTATGTTTGCACGCAGATCGACTTTGTTTCAAATTTTTGCCACGCCCACTTCCGCCCCCGCAAATCAAAAAATCGAATAACAAACGTAATTTTAAAGCTAGAGTTCCGAATTGTATATATAATAACTACTATAGTAGTTATGATTTCTGAAAATTTGGTTGCGATCAGATAAAAATTGTCGAAGTTATTAAAGAAATACTTTTGTATGGGCAAAAACGCTTACTTACTAGGGCCTGAGTTGCTTTGGTTGACAATCTGGTATATTGTGCCGTCTATGGTATTTTTTGAATGCGGTACTATGTCGATATACCAAATATACCATTTGGTATATTTTTAGTATTTTTGCAGTATAATCGGTAAATTTTGAGAATACTACCGTAAAATATATTGCTTTTATTCAAAATGGGTAGCGGGTATCTCACTGTCGAGCACACTCGACTGTAACTTTCTTACTTGTTTAAGAGTAGAGGTAATATTAAGATCATAAGAACTATTCACAATAAAAAATAAACATTAAATAAAACATAAAATATTCAAATATTTTTGTAATTTTTATTAAATTACGGCGTGCCACGCCCACTAATGTTAAAAAATATATAAAATAATTATTATAGAAAGAGTTGTTGTATATTAAAATAGTATTTTAAACATATTCCCAAAATTACTTAAATTTCATACAAAAAAGGGGCGATGCCACACCCACTTTTTTTAATTTCAATAGATTATAATTGTCTTAACCTAATGCAAAAAAACCGATTTGAATTATCTTGCTCCGTTCTTGAGATATTAATTTTGGCCAGAGAAAGTGGTCAAATTTCCTATAGTGAACTGATTGACTGTAGACTTCTTGTTTTTTATGTTCTTTAATGATCAGCTTAAAAGTATGCAATATTTCGTTCTCCAATTACAAATTTGTTAAATTGTGTATTGCAATTCGCAAGCGGTTCTAGATTGTCAAGGATAACAGAATAGAAAGGGTTTCGCTCTGAGTCTTTTCGTAAAGAGTCGAGAGAGAGACACTTATTTGCAGACAACGAGAAACGGTCAGCGAGTACTTGTTCTTATTCTCCAGCTTCTCTGATGATTGACACGGGACAAAAGAAGAGCTTGTGATATCAGCTTCAGGTTGATCCCTTATCACCTGGAACTTTCGCTTTTCCTTCAGTGGCAAATGTTTGCCGAGTATTGGATTGATGGCGAGATCGCCACACATATAATCGCTAAAGATAAAGGCCCAACGGGAGACCAAGAAATGTGCACAATACCTGGAACGATCATTATCTTCGTGGTACTGACAGGAGATGCCCGAGTGATATTCTTAAAAGTCATTAGTGAAGACGGAATTGGTAACACTCTTATTAGGTTAGGTTAGACCGGCTGCCCCTGCTGGGGGCGAAGCATAGACCAGTAGAGGTCCACAGCTGTACAGGTGGAGGGTGTCTTCGTCTCAGAAGTCGCACAGTATGGATGCGTTTTTGGCAAGGGCCAGCAGCATCCTAGGTGGTAGCCGGGAAACATCACGAAGTTCGTTATGAAACGGCGAAACAAGGTATTTCATCCGGAGCCTGGATAACGCTGGACATCTACAGAGAAGATGCTCAAGGGCTTCCTTGACTCCGGACACTCTTATTAATGCCAGTGCTTTTAAAATCGGCTATCTCCATCACTTCTTTCTTGAGGATATAGAGCAGATATTGAATATCGTATACAAGAATCTCTGTATCTTGTATATCCGTTTCGCTCTGAGCGCGAGAGATCTCATTCAAGAACCCATAAAACGGTTGCTCTCTGAGTTTTTTCGTAAAGAGTCAGAGAGAGACACTTATTTGTGGACAACGAGAAACGGTCGACAGTTATTTGCAAGCTCTGCTTCCAATACATGTGCACTTGTGTGTGCTTGCGCAGCATTGTTATTGTTGTTGTCGCTTCTGCCCAGTGCTGGCAGAGTTGGTTTTCCAAGCCCGAAGATGGTGCACGGTGAAAAATGCTAGCTTATGGGTATATTGACAAACTGCAGGGACTCGGCAAGTTCCAGACCAATTGAAGTACATATGTGTCATTTTGTACGTTAGTATTTGTATCTAATCAGCATTCAGACCAATGCTGTCATGCAAAACATTGTAGTTTGTTGGAGAAACAGTACCTTGTTTTATGGCCTTTTGAGCAAATTTTAAAAATCTTCTTTCTTAGTTTACTTTTGATTAAATTTTAAAGAGGTTTTAATTGACTTTAATGGCTCTGCCTTTGCAGACGGTATCGTAGCGCGTTCCTGTGAAGAGCTTAGCATATATTCGCTCTGTTCCAGCTTGCATTCGTTGATCACAAGCAGCTGATCCTCGTCCGGTCGATTTGGTGGCATGCCTAGGGTGTCACTGACACTGCACACCGACACTTCTTGCAGCTCAGCCACTGCAGTGGCTGGCTGTTGGCTTGTTCAGACTCCTTGAGCATTTCCTCTAACTGCGCACAACGTGCAACACGCCTCTGAGTTGTGGAAGATTAGATCGTCATCAATCACGATCAACTCCGCGTGATGATATAACTGTAAATGATATGAAATAATGAATTTAGCAAGTCTGATGAGATCGATATATCTCGACTGTATACTATCAACTTACACTGTCATATTTGATCTTGGCTTCGTTAACCATAGTCTCCAATCTTGTCAGCCTGGACTCGATATAGCTCGCAAACATCACCGACGACATGCTATATATAAAAGAGATTTAATTAGCATTGTGATTGTGATCATTTGCATAGTGTAGTAGTACTCGCTCTCCAGGTTTTTCAGTTTTATCTACATTCGGTCATCTTATGCCTGAAGATCGTTATCAATGTCCCGACAAAGGGAGCCCAAGCACGTAGCTTCTGCACCTTTGCCCGATATGGTGAGTCCTCAATTACTTCCATAACCGTCACTTCCATCTTCCGTGTCACTCATAGTTGGGCCATTTGATTACAGCTTCTGGTGACATGAAATGAAATCCAAATTTCCAAATTTTTTCAGGAATCACAAATACTATAGTTAATTTTGTACATACAAATTGTCTATTGTATATAAAATTCGCGACTTTATCTCTTATAGTCCCTAAGATCGAGTGTATCGTACGGACAGACAGACATAACTAGATTGTCTCGGCTGTTGACAGTGATCAAGATTTTATGTATTTTATAGGGTCGGAGATGCCTCCTTCTGCTTATTACATATGGGTTATGCTTTGACGGATTTGTTGCGTGCGACCATCTTTTCAGCGGTGGTGTCATTTCCGCTTTTTTGAAGAGTGATTACGGGAAAAATATGAAAACAGCGGGCAGCGGGAATTTTGGCTTTTTGACAAAATTTAAGCAGCTTTTTTTTTAGCTTATTTTTAAATTGAATTTAACAGCTGAAATGTTAAAAATATATATCTATCGGCAAAATATCGATATTTACTTGTATTAAATAACTTCCCTCACTTATACCCGCTACCCATAGGGTAGAAGGGTATTATAACTTTGTGCCGGCAGGAAATATATGTAACATGTAGAACAAGGCATCTCCGACACTATAAAGTATATATATTCTTGATCAGCGTACAGGCGAGACGATATAGCCATGTCCGCCTGTGTGTCTGTCCGTCCGTCCGTATGGAACACTGGATCTTCTAGACTATAAGAGATAAAGCTATAATTTTTTTCGACAGCATTTGTTCTGTTTGCACGCTGATCAATTTTGTTAGCTCAGAGAAGCTGGGTCCAGTGATTTGAGATATTCAAAAAAAAATTGGTGCTCATTGCTTTAAATCGTTTGCCCATGTTTGCCCAGGAAAAATTTTTTTTGCCCACCCTTAGTTTCGAAATTATGAAAAAATTTTTTTTTTCGAAAATTCAAAAATTTTTTTTTTCAACATTTTTTTGCGGAAATCGCTTTAAAATCGTTTGCCCATGTTTGCCCATCTTTTAGTTTTTCGAAAAAAATTTTCGTTTTCGAAATTTTGAATTTTGAAAAATTTTGACATTTTTTCGGCATGAATGACTCAAACTCGATAGCCCACACCTCGAAATTATGAAAACTAAAGCTCTACAACGGTAGCCTCAAGTGTTTTCAAGTCTGCCCATATCTCAGAATTTCAACATTTTGAAAAATTTTAAGGTTTTCAACTTTTTTGATTGCCCATACAAATTCATCGTTTGCCCAATTTTCAAAGTCTCAAAATTTTGCCAAATTTCAAAATTTTTCAAATTTTTTTGACTTTTTCAGACTGCCCATTCGCTATTTTCGTTTGCCCACCCTTTAGAATTTCAAAATTTTGCCGAATTCCAAAAATTTTCATACTTTTTTGATTTCAGCCTATGGCCCATACAAATTCATCGTTTGCCCAATTTTCAAAGTCTCAAATTTTTGCCAAATTTCAAAATTCAAATATTTTAAAAATATAACATAAGTTGTGTTTTCAAACATTTTCTCGCCCCGAGATTTATTCGCGAGCGATTATTCGCTCGCGATTTATTCGTTTTTTTATTTATTATTAAAAAATGTTTGAAATATTCAAAATATAACATAACAAAGTTCATATGCAAAAACCTCCTGCGATTCGCTTGCGCCCGCGATCCCCCTGCGATTCGCCTGCGATTCTCCCACTACTTCAATTATTGTATTGATTGCGATTCGCCTGCGATCCGCTTGCGAATCGCAAGCGAATCGCAGTCGGATCACAGGCGGATCGCAAGCGGATCGCAGACGGATCGCAAGCGGATCGCAGACGGATCGCAAGCGGATCGCAGGCGAATCGAAACCGAATCGCAACCGAATCGCAACCGAATCGCAGGCGAATCGCAACCGAATCGCAGGCGGATCGCATGCGAATCGCAGGGCGAGAAAATGTCTGAAAACACAACTTATGTTATATTTTTTAAATATTTGAATATAATAATTGAAGTATTATTAAATAACTAAGGTTTGAACTTTTTCTCAAAAATCGCAACCGAATCGCAGGCGAATCGCATGCGAATCGCAACCGAATCACATGCGAATCGCATGCGAATCGCAACCGAATCGCAACCGAATCGCAGCGAATCGCAACCGAATCGCAGGCGAATCGCAACCGAATCGCAACCGAATCGCAGCGAATCGCAACCGAATCGCATGCGAATCGCAACCGAACCGCATGCGAATCGCAACCGAACCGCATGCGAATCGCAACCGAATCGCAACCGAATCACATGCGAATCGCAACCGAATCGCATGCGAATCGCATGCGAATCGCAACCGAATCGCAGGCGAATCGCATGCGAATCGCAACCGAACCGCAGGCGAATCGCATGCGAATCGCAGGCGAATCGCAGGCGAATCGCAGGCGAATCGCAACCGAATCGCAACCGAATCGCAACCGAATCGCAACCGAATCGCATGCGAATCGCAACCGAACCGCAGGCGAATCGCAGGGCGAGAAAATGTCTGAAAACACAACTTATGTTATATTTTTTAAATATTTGAATATAATAATTGAAGTATTATTAAATAACTAAGGTTTGAACTTTTTTTCAAAAATCGCAACCGAATCGCAGGCGAATCGCAACCGAATCGCATGCGAATCGCAACCGAATCGCAACCGAATCGCAACCGAATCGCAACCGAATCGCATGCGAATCGCAACCGAATCGCAGGCGAATCGCAACCGAATCGCAGGCGAATCGCAACCGAATCGCAGGCGAATCGCAACCGAATCGCATGCGAATCGCAACCGAATCGCATGCGAATCGCAACCGAATCGCAACCGAATCGCAGGCGAATCGCATGCGAATCGCATGCGAATCGCAACCGAACCGCAGGCGAATCGCATGCGAATCGCAACCGAATCGCAACCGAACCGCAGGCGAATCGCAAGCGAATCGCATGCAACTTATGTTATATTTTTAAAATATATGAATATAATAATTGAAGTATTATTAAATAACTAAGGTTTTTGCACATGAACTTTTTTTCAAAAATTATTTAAATAATAATGCGAATAAATCGTGGGAGAATCGCGGGCGAATCGCAGGCGGATCGCAGGCGGATCGCAGGCGAATCGCAGGCGAATCGCAACCGAATCGCATGCGAATCGCAACCGAATCGCAGGCGAATCGCAGGCGGATCGCAGGCGGATCGCAGGCGGATCGCAGGCGGATCTCAGGCGAATCGCAGGCGGATCGCAGGCGGATCGCAGGCGAATCGCAAGCGGATCGCAAGCGGATCGCAAGCGGATCGCAAGCGGATCGCAGGCGGATCGCAGGCGGATCGCAGGCGGATCTCAGGCGAATCGCAGGCGGATCGCAGGCGGATCTCAGGCGAATCGCAAGCGGATCGCAAGCGGATCGCAAGCGGATCGCAAGCGGATCGCAAGCGAATCGCAAGCGGATCGCAAGCGAATCGCAGGCGAATCGCAGGCGGATCGCAGGCGAATCGCAACCGAATCGCAACCGAACCGCAGGCGAATCGCAAGCGAATCGCAAGCGAATCGCAGGCGAATCGCATGCGAATCGCAACAGAATCGCAGGCGAATCGCAACCGAATCGCAACCGAACCGCAGGCGAACCGCAGGCGAATCGCATGCAACTTATGTTATATTTTTAAAATATATGAATATAATAATTGAAGTATTATTAAATAACTAAGGTTTTTGCACATGAACTTGTTTTCAAAAATTATTTAAATAATAATGCGAATAAATCGTGGGAGAATCGCGGGCGAATCGCAGGCGGATCGCAGGCGGATCGCAGGCGAATCGCAGGCGAATCGCAACCGAATCGCATGCGAATCGCAACCGAACCGCATGCGAATCGCAACCGAATCGCAACCGAATCGCAAGCGAATCGCAAGCGGATCGCAGACGGATCGCAAGCGGATCGCAGACGGATCGCAAGCGGATCGCAGGCGAATCGCAGGCGAATCGCAGGCGAATCGCAGGCGGATCGCAGGCGGATCGCAGGCGGATCGCAGGCGGATCTCAGGCGAATCGCAGGCGGATCGCAGGCGGATCTCAGGCGAATCGCAAGCGGATCGCAAGCGGATCGCAAGCGGATCGCAAGCGGATCGCAAGCGAATCGCAAGCGGATCGCAAGCGAATCGCAGGCGAATCGCAGGCGGATCGCGGGCGAATCGCAGGCGAACACAACTTATGTGATATTTTTAAAATATTTGAATATAATAATTGAAGTATTATTAAATAACTAAGGTTTTTGCATATGAACTTTGTTATGTTATATTTTTAAAATATTTGAATATTATAATTGAAGTATTATTAAATAACTAATAATCGCGAGCGAATCGCGCGAATAAATCGCAGGCGAATCGCGCGAATAAATCGCAGGCGAATCGCGAGCAAATCCAAGTGCGTATATGATATTCTTTTGACCAAGTAAAATGTCCCTTATTTTAAGTTGCTTGAAGAAAATGTTTGAAAACACAACTTATGTTATGTTTTTAACATATTTTGAATATTTCAAAAAATTTTTAAATAATAAATAAAAAAACGAATAAATCGCGAGCGAATAATCGCGCGCGAATAAATCGCGGGGCGAGAAAATGTTTGAAAACACAACTTATGTTATATTTTTAAAATATTTGAATTTTGAAATTTGGCAAAAATTTGAGACTTTGAAAATTGGGCAAACGATGAATTTGTATGGGCCATAGGCTGAAATCAAAAAAGTATGAAAATTTTTGGAATTCGGCAAAATTTTGAAATTCTAAAGGGTGGGCAAACGAAAATAGCGAATGGGCAGTCTGAAAAAGTCAAAAAAATTTGAAAAATTTTGAAATTTGCAAAAATTTGAGACTTTGAAAATTGGTCAAACGATGAATTTGTATGGGCCATAGGCTGAAATCAAAAAAGTATGAAAATTTTTGGAATTCGGCAAAATTTTGAAATTCTAAAGGGTGGGCAAACGAAAATAGCGAATGGGCAGTCTGAAAAGTCAAAAAATTTGAAAAATTTTGAAATTTGCAAAAATTTGAGACTTTGAAAATTGGTCAAACGATGAATTTGTATGGGCCATAGGCTGAAATCAAAAAAGTATGAAAATTTTTGGAATTCGGCAAAATTTTGAAATTCTAAAGGGTGGGCAAACGAAAATAGCGAATGGGCAGTCTGAAAAAGTCAAAAAAATTTGAAAAATTTTGAAATTTGGCAAAATTTTGAGACTTTGAAAATTGGGCAAACGATGAATTTGTATGGGCAATCAAAAAAGTTGAAAACCTTCAAATTTTTCAAAATTTTAAAATTCTGAGATATGGGCAGACTTGAAAACACTTAAGGCGACCGTTGTAGAGCTTTAGTTTTCATAATTTCGAGGTGTGGGCTATCGAGTTTGAGTCATTCATGCCGAAAAAATGTCAAAATTTTTCAAAATTCAAAATTTCGAAAACGAAAAATTTTTTTCGAAAAACTAAAAGATGGGCAAACATGGGCAAACGATTTTAAAGCGATTTCCTCAAAAAAATTTTGAAAAAAAAATTTTTTGAATTTTCGAAAAAAAAAAATTTTTCATAATTTCGAAACTAAGGGTGGGCAAAAAAAAATTTTTCCTGGGCAAACATGGGCAAACGATTTAAAGCAATGGGCACCAATTTTTTTTTGAATATCTCAAATCACAGGACCCAGCTTCTCTGAGCTAATTTTGTTTCATATTTTTGCCACGCCCATTTCCGCCCCGCAAATCAAAACAAATTGAATAAAAAGCGTAATTTTATAGCTACAGGTGCTAATTTCGGTATATACAATAATTAGTTAGTTAGTAGTTATGATTCCTGAAAACGTGATTGCGATCAGGGTAAAATTGTCGAAGTTATTAAAGAAATACTTTTGTATGGGCAATAACGCCTACTTACTAGGGGTCTAATTTGCTTTGGCCGACAATCTGCATATTGTGCCGTCTATGGTATATAATTTGAATGCGGTACTATATCAATATACCAAATATATAATTTGGTATATTTGTAGTATTTTGCAGTATATTTATATTTTATGTATATTTTGAGAAAATGCCGCAAAATATATTTCTTTTATTCAAAATAGGTAGCGGGTATCTCACAGTCGAGTACACTCGACTGTAGCTTTCTTACCTGTTTTAATTTGGTTGTTTACTATTTATTTGTTATTTCTCTATTTTGTAATTTAATTATGCAGTTTTTAGACTGCAATGAAAATGGTCCGCGATTGTTTTACTAACTTAGCTAATCATGAAAACTTTGAGAATCAGGCTAAATCTTTTAAGGAACTTCGATGGATTACAGAATTTTGTAACCTAAATATAGAATTTTTGGTCCTATTTTGAAAATTTGGCATTTGTTAGACTAATGTTCTTAGTATTAAGCATTTGTTCTTAAAGTAGGTTTATTTCAAGAACAAAATTTTTAAGACGAATGTTTTTAATTTTAGAACTTGGTTTTTTTTTTAAGAGTAGAGGTAATATTAAGATTATAAGAACTATTCAAAATTAAAAATAAACATTAAATAAAACATAAAATATTAAAATATTTTGTAACTTTTTTTCAATAAAAAATTTAATACGTTCAGTTACCTTTTAGTATTAATCTAAAAAATGTATATTAAATTTTAATTTAATTTAATCAGGTCTTTTAACATTTAACACTTTACTTAAAAAACCTTCTTTAAATGCATATAACATGTACCTCTATTTTTTTACCTTTAGGTATTAAGCAAAAATTTACATTTAATTTTAATATAATTTCAGTAAAACTTTTGCATTTTTCATTTTATTTACAAATTTACTCTCAATACCTAGTTTTGTTATTTTTCAGCTAAGGAAATTTATATTTGATTTTATTGAATTTAATTGAAAGTTAAATTGATATTTAACACTTGTAATTTCTACAATTCTTAATAATTGTATAAATATTTAACATATTCTACAAAATATATGACTTCCTCCAACACTAACGTGTTGAGAAATCACTTATTTTCTGCTTAGAAATCTGATCAGATTTGATCTGTTTGTGTGACTGTCTGTCTGACTGACTGCTAAGACATAAAACACGGTAATTTATGGCACATTTCCAAACTCAATGCCGAGTCCGTGGTCGTCGTCTGTTGCGCTCATAAAAACCAAAGTCCCGCTGCTGAAAGGGGCGAAAGAAAAGAAGAAGAAGATGGGTCAAAATGGGCCAACGAGGCAAATGGCAATAAAGTGCCAACCGAAATCAATAATGCGCGCGCCTCACTCAAATGTGGCAATAAACTTGCAAAATTTGTACTAAAAAAAAAAACAAAACAAAACAAAGGAAGAACAAAACAAGAGGCGATGGCGATAAAGAAAACTAAATAAGAAGCGACCTGAAATCAGTCGAGAACTCGCAACTGAAATCAAGTCAAATTGATTTCGGCTTATTAACAGTGTGCCCAGAGTGTGCTGAGGTGGAGGCGGAGGCTGAGTAGTCCACTAAACGGAAAAGTTTTCGCTCATTATAAGAGTCCAGCTGACAAGTGGAAAGTGAAGCAGCTGCCTCTGCCTCTGCCTTTGCTTTTGCCCTGGTCAAATAAAACTTGCTGATTAGATTTTTTTTTGGTTTCTTTCTTGTTTTATAATCAAATTTCATTTGCATAAATTTACAAATATTCAAATATGAGCGAAAAGTTTGCGTTGCCTTTGAGTTTCAGCTGAGTTGAGTTGAGTTCAGTTGATGTCACCCAGAATGAGCACCTCAAGAAAGCAACCGCATTCATTGCGACAGCACATCTGCTTCAGTTGCTGCTCGCTGAGCGTTAGATAGTCGTGATCGACGCCCAGCAGATACTTATTAATGTGCAACCGAGTGGCAAGGTTGCGCACTTGCCGCATCACACGCAGTCCGCACTTGAATTCTCGATTGAGGAATCCGAGTTGACACAAAATGGGGCGTCTTGTGGCAGGTGCCACCAGCCAAATCACATACAGATTGCCCACGATCTCATTCTCGTCCTCTTCATCATCATCTTTCTCAAAGAGTGCGCGCCAAGATGTCTTGCAGATCATCACGAGGATGGGCAAGTGATGGCTCAGCATTCGATGGGTTTGGGGCAGATTGGATTGAAGGGTCAGCATTAGTTCATCGCACGCCCAGTTGAGCACACAGAGACACTGATCCTGACCCTCCACCAACTGTTCGTAGACTAGCGGCAACAAGGTCCGCTCCCCGCTCCTCACTTTGCGTAGCTTCAGCCCAAAGCGGACGCCCGGAGTCTCCAGCATGTGTTCGCTCAGCAGGTGGCGCAACAAATCGCTCGGGTGCAACCGCTTATGACAGTCGCCCAGGGGACAAACAGCTTCACCTTCAACATCCTGCATATCCATATATAGCTTTTTCTGTTATCGATTTATTTGTGTGTTATGTTGAATTCGAATTTATATCTGTTTATTTGATTTCAAAATGTGATTTGATTATGCACAGTTGCCTCATATATGTATAATAAATATATTTATTTTATTATAACACTCAAACGTAAGGGACTACTGAACCCCAAAGAAATAGAATTATCGAAAAGAAAGAGATGAGGTTAGAAAATCGAATACGATATTATGATACTACGTGATTAAAATGATTTATTTGGCAAAAAATATGCAAAAGATTTCAATATAGTTTTCTAGTTCATTTAAACTCAAGTGTATTATAAAACAAGTAAGAAAGCTACAGTCGAGTGTACTTGACTGTGAGATACCCGCTACCCATTTTAAATAAAAGAAATATATTTTGCGGTATTTTCTCAAAATATACCGAATATACTGCAAAAATACTAAAAAAAATATACCAAATGGTATATTTGGTATATGGACATAGTACCGAATTCAAATTATATACCATAGACGGCACAATATACCAGATTGTCGGCCAAAGCAACTAAGACCCTTAGTAAGTAGGCGTTTTTGCCCATACAAAAGTATTTCTTTAATAACTTCGACAATTTTTATCTGATCGCAACCAAATTTTCAGGAATCATAACTACTACAGTAATTATTGTATATACCAAAATTCGTAGCTCTAGCTTTAAAATTACACTTGTTATTTTTTTTTTGATTTGCGGGGGCGGAAGTGGGCGTGGCAAAAATTTGAAACAAACTTGATCTAGGTGCAAACATAACAAATGCTGTCGAAAAAAAATTATAGCTCTATCTCTTATAGTCTCTGAGATCTAGGTGTTCATACGGACAGACGGACGGACGGACATGGCTATATCGTCTCGGCTGTTGACGCTGATCAAGAATATATATACTTTATAGGGTCGGAGATGCCTCCTTCTACCTGCTACATACATTTCCTGCCGGCACAAAGTTATAATACCCTTCTACCCTATGGGTAGCGGGTATAAAAAGAGGAGCTTAGAAAATCGATAATGAAGCACCAATTGTGTAAATTAAATGATTTCTTTTGGCAAAATAAATGCAAAAGATGTAAATACTTTTTATACCCGCTACCCATAGGGTAGAAGGGTATTATAACTTTGTGCCGGCAGGAAATGTAATACTGTGGGCAAAAAGTAGTAAGACTTTGTTCATAATTTTAAAATTCTTTATTTATTCGGCCAAATCTATTTCGTCCCCCTCAAATTAATCCCCCCCGGCCACAATACACTTTTGCAAACGTTTTTTCCAATCCTCGAAATAGTTTTTAAAGTAGATTTCCGGAACAGCCTTCAATGCGCGTAGCTATTCTCGTTTAATGTCTTCAATTGACTCAAAACGATTTCCCCGGAGCGATCGTTTGAGTTTTCTGAACAGCCAGAAGTCACACGGAGCTAAATCAGGCGAATACGGTGGTTGTGGAACGATATTGGTTGAATTTTTGGCAAAAAACTCACTAAGAATCAATGCAGTATGCGACAATGCATTATCGTGCAGCAGAAACCAACAGTTATTGATCCATAATTTTGGTCTTTTTAGACGAATTGCCTCACGCAAACGACGCATAACGTTCAAATAATAGTCCTTATTAACAGTTTGGCCGGATGGAAGGAAATCATAGTGCGCAACACCACGAAAATCGAAAAAAACTGTCATCATGACCTTGATTTTTGAACAACTTTGACGAGCTCATTCTTGACCCTCCTTGAAGTCTTTGTACCACTTATAAACCTTTTTTTGTGACATGGTAGAATCACCGAAGGCCTTTTGCAACATTTTGAAACATTTCGGCACCCGAAATTTGATTCCGCACACAAAATTTAATGGAACTTCTTTATTGAAAAATTTCACTCATTGTAAAAATCGCCGAATGCACTTTTTGTACTTCAGAAAAACAGGCATATATTAAACACTAATGATTATTTTGATATGATATTTGGCATAGAAGTTACTGACAGTCTTGCCAACCTAGAAACAAAATATTTCGACGAATGGACACGAAATATAAATTAAAAAGTCTTACTACTTTTTGCCCACAGTAGTATGTAACAGGTAGAAGGAGGCATCTCCGACCCTATAAAGTATATATATTCTTGATCAGCGTCAATAGCCGAGACGATCTAGCCATGTCCGTCTGTCCGTCTGTGTGTCTGTCCGTCTGTCCGTCTGTCCGTATGAAACACTGGATCTCAGAGACTATAAGAGATAGAGCTATAATTTTTTTTCGACAGCATTTGTTATGTTTGCACGCAGATCAAGTTTGTTTCAAATTTTTGCCACGCCCACTTCCGCCCCCGCAAATCAAAAAAATCGAATAACAAGCGTAATTTTAAAGCTAGAGTTGCGAATTTTGGTATATACAATATTTACTATAGTAGTTATGATTCCTGAAAATTTGGTTCCGATCAGATAAAAATTGTCGAAGTTATTAAAGAAATACTTTTGTATGGGCAAAAACGCCTACTTACTAGGGGTCTTAGTTGCTTTGGCTGACAATCTGGTATATTGTGCCGTCTATCGTATATTTTGAATGTGGCACTATGTCGATATACCAATACCATAAACCATTTGGTATATTTTTAGTATTTTTGCAGTATATTCGGTATATTTTGAGAAAATACCGCAATAAAAGAAACATTTCTTTTATTCAAAATGGGTAGCGGGTATCTCACAGTCGAGTACACTCGACTGTAGCTTTCTTACTTGTTTTTAGTTTGCTTTAACGCAAGTGCACTTGAAGTACAGTTGCTTCATTTATTATACGTTATTATGTCTGCAACACTTAATCGGTACGCAATACTCAAAAATTAAGAAGTTAAAATAGCGATAAGAAAGAGAAGAGGTTAGAAAATCAATTATGAACCAATTGACGATGGAGGGACGTTGTGAAATAGGAACGCAAATACTAATTGTAAATGATTGTGAAATAATAAAATAAAATAATTTAAAAAGAGAGCTTTTATTTTGTTACTTTAGCAATCCTATCACTACGTTTAAATTACAGCATTACGTCAACATATTCATTCATTTTGAAATCAAATTTAATTTAAAGTGTTATTAATATTTTCGAATATTAATTTTATTGAAAATATCAGTGCAGTGCACGCGCATTAACATTTACATCAGCAATGCATGAATTATGTAAATTACGTATTTTATTTACTACAATCAAAAAGATTCCTGATGATAAGCCAAGTTATTATAATGATTTTAATTTTATTAAATTTAAGTTAAGGTTATGAAAAATACAAATATCAAGCGACATACAATAATAAATACATTAACTTCGGAGGACTTCGATCATATAAAAATTATAGAAGTTAGTAAGGAAATAATTTTCAATAACAAAAAAGTAATAAAGCAAAACAGCGGTATATCAAATTTATATACCGCAAAAATATTTAAAAAATATGTTGAAATCTATATTGTGTATATATATTCAAAATATACCATTGAGTGCAATATATATAAGATTTTCTGTCAAAGGCTTTTTTGCCAACACAAAAGTATTTCATGGATAACTTCTAAAACTTTATTATTGCCGGCACCAAAGAGACTTGAGCTTATTTGGTATATTAATTCAGTATTTGTATTTTCGGTATATTAATTCGGTATTTTTTTTTAGAATAATATCACATTTGTATTTTGTTTTTGCATATTATTTTACTATATATATATTTGGTATATTAATTGGGGATATATTTTGAGAATAATACCGCATTGTTTTGCTCTTATTCAAAGTGCATAGCGGGTATCTCATAGTTGAGCCTCTCGACTGTTGCATTCTTACTTGTTATTTGATTGCATTTGTTGTTCATCGATTACAATTCAGCAGCAAAAAAAAAGACTGAGAGCTCAGTTCTGATATATTAAATATTAAAGATTTAATCAATCAACCTTTGGACTTTCTTTGGAAATACAGAATTTTATTCACTGTCTTCACCGCTCTTAATCTCAGCTAATGCGGTACATTCGTTTCATTCGTACTTCTCCCTTTCCCCCTTTATCTATCACCTCTTTTTTGAAGCACTTCTTGTCTGTGGTGGAGATTTGATCTGTGCACTGACCATTAATTGATGAATGAATCTGAGGTAAAACAACTAGCAAACGTTGTGGCCTCTGCTGCTGCTTAGAACTGCTGCTGAGGGAACGCTCTCGTAATTGCAATGCAACGTTGGGCATACATCATTACGGTCAGCACTTGAGCACTAAGAACCTTGAAATGCTCGCTGAGCATAGACAGACAGATAGACACAGAGCAACTGGAGCAGAGTAAGCGAGTAAACTGCAGGGATCTCTATAGGGGGAGAGAGCGGAGAGCAGAGGAGAGGAGAGATGGAGTCACAGGAGGAGGTCGCTCATTAAATGTGCAAATTGTGCGAGCTACCAAAAAGAATTTAAAAGACAACACGAGATGGAGCTCGAGCTAAAGCTGAAGCTGAAGCTGGAGGAGAGCAGGAAGGGACAGCACATTGCACATTGGGACAGCTTCCCGGGAGGTCAATTCTGCGGCTCCCCACTCACTCACTCTGTGCGTCTCTCATCCTAATAGACAGCAGCTTCGCGGGATGCGGGATGCGGGATTCGGATGCAGAAAACGGATGCGGACGCGGACGCGGACGTGGATGCGGATGGGAGTGCGAATGCAAAAGTGAATGTGACGTTTAAAGCGGCGCAATACATTCAACTTAATGCACATTTCGGCTCAGTGGATAGCTGAAGGGTTGGCTGCCTTGGTGGTGAGCAGAGGAGGATGGGTGGGTGACTGAGTGGTTTGGGATGATTTTTGGTAGTGTGGTGGATAGCGGGTTGCTTTGGGTGCTTTTAGGTGGTGTCCTCGGTTACGTCACAGTCTGTTTGCGCAACTTTCTGCTGACTTTTTAGACTAAAAGTCAAATATTTCATTTGGAAATTCCAAGAGCTAGGGCGAGAATGAAATGTGAAAATTTGCAAATACTCCGCACACACACACACACACACACACACACACACATTGAGTAGGGGAAGGGGTGTGGCACGCCTACTTTGCCACCCAAGCGATAGCAGCAAAACACATTTTTCTAGCTAAAACTAAGGGCCACACCCTCACCCCCTCTTTTGCTGCTGCCCTTCAAACAACACCAGCCAGCGGCTGCTTAAAAACTATAAATTAAGTTTACAACTTTTCCGCAGAAACTTTTTCCGTAGCCGCTCACTGATGTCGCTGCTGTTGTTGTTGTTGTTGTTGATGTTGCTCATTGTTGTTGCTCGTTTCATTATTGTATTATTTCAGTGTTTTATCACAGTGTGACAAAATGGCATTGTGCACAGGCAAAAGCACAATAAAAATGTGTGTCAAGCTGGCCAACAAGCGACCGTACAACTTTGACATCCATCATTGCTGCGCCCGACACTTGTTGACCTCAAACGGGGGACAGACACGATTGCAACCCCCCAACTCCCCGTTACTCCACGTGCCTCGCAGTCACCAGCAGCAGCAGCAGCAGCAGCAGCAACAACAACTGACAGCTAATCAAAATGTCGCACAAAGTTCATTAACAACATTTTCCAGTCAATTGTCTTGTCAAGGTGGCCAGCATATTTCTGCAGCAAGACAGACAGACGGACGGACAGACAGACAGACAGACAGACAGACGGACAGAGACAGAGAGGCTCTGTTTGCGCTTTGCATAGACACAGAACTGGATGCTTGGTTGTGCTCGGTCCTTGTCGAGAGGTCGTTTAGGTCGTGGAAGCACTTTGTTAACAACTTGGCATAAAGTTGTTTGTCTTTCACCTCAGCGTGTCGATGACACGACTACGACTCATAGCATAGCATCTTGAGCAAGTGCCCTCAAGAGGTACAACAACAACAGTCGAAAGTCGACAGTCGACAGTCCACAGAAGACAGACAAATTGGGAATGGGAGCTCATTTTATTGCCAGGCAAATCAACAAAACTTAACGAACTGTTCCCACATTGCTGATACTTAAATAGCACTGCCACTGGCCCACACAGATCTTAACTTTGGTTAGCCAATGAACTTGAAATTGTCAACAGAAGGTAATGCAAACAGCACAGACCAACACGCTTAAACAAACAAAATGTTTACAAAATTACAAAGATGCTTTCTATCTGCGTCCAACCTGCAAATAATAAGAACACCTATAAAAAAATATACATATTTTTATACCCGCTACCCGTAGGGTTGAAGGGTATTATAACTTTGTGCCCGCAGGAAAAGTATGTAACAGGCAAAAGGAGACATCGCCGTCTTCTTGAAATAACATATATACATATATATTCTTGATCAGCGTCAAAAGATATGAAGAAGTTTTTTATATGACTTTGGTTGACAATTTTGGTATAATTTGTACTCTCTGGTATATTTTTAATATAATATGAAATGTACCAAATTTAATATATTTCTGGTATATTCGCTTGGTTTATATTAAGAATTTGACTTTGGTTGACAATTTGCCCTCTGTGGTATATTTTGAATGGAATAGTATATCGATGTACCAACAATACATTTTTAGTATACTTTTGGTATATTCATAATACTGTGGTTTGACAATGTGCTATATTCTCAAATCCGTAGTATATTTTGACTATTTTATTCATTATTCATTATTTATCAATATACCAAATACACAAATATATAAAACACACAGATTTTTAGTATATATTTGGCATATTAATTTGTTATATTTTAAGATTAATACTGTGGTTGAAATTTTGGTATATTTTGTACCCTGTAGTATATTCCGAACGTTATACCATTAATACAGATAAATGAAATACACCAATTTATTTCTTTGAATATAGAGTATTCCACAGTCGAACACTCTCGACTGTTGCTTTTCCGCTTGTGTTTTTTCTTTTTTTGGAAATAGAATTTCATTCAAATGCAATTCTTTATAATACCCGTATATTTAAGTACAACCTTCGGTTGCTGGGCAATGTCGAAGCATAAGTATTTTTAATAACAAGCAGCTTAATTAAATTACAGAAATAATTAATTAAAATTGTTCTTTTTCCTTCTATTTTTATTGAGTAATTAGTATTCAAATTCGTTCTCTGAATTCTGTTTGAATACAACGCTTAAATAGCTATTTAAGCTGAAGTGATTTGCAGATCATTTAAAGACAATTACAAACAATGTTTCATGTGGCATGCCATGAAATGTTGGTCTACTTTAATAGGAGTATGCTTTTCGATTAGAAAGTTCTCCGTTTACCGACTCTGCTCACTCGAAACACAAATTGAGTTATTTGAATGCAGCGCATCTCTTAAATTGTTCGCACGACTCTCTCTAACTTGTCTTTAACCCAATTTTTCGAATGTTTGCCATTGTTTTTCTTTATTCGCCTGTTGTTTTAACTATTTTCTGTTCGGGTTTAATTACTTGGCTTGAGCTCTTAGATTTCAGCAGGCAAATAATCTCCAGTGGACGTTGGGGCAAATGTTTCAGTGAATATTTCGGTGCCCCATTCGACCAACGAAACTCGAGTGAAATTCAAGCGATAGTATCGTTAAAGATAAGATCGTCTATGATCTCAAAGAATAACTTATAATGAGAACAGAGGAATAGTTTAAATAATTTTGAAAGTAGATAATATTTATTTATATTTTAGATTATTATGTTTTTATTTTATTGTTTTTTATTTTATTTCATTTCATTGTATTTTATGTTACACCATTTCATCGTCTTTCATTTCATACAATTTTATTTAATTTCATATTGTT
Source organism: Drosophila nasuta (assembly GCF_023558535.2). Taxonomy (NCBI): domain Eukaryota; kingdom Metazoa; phylum Arthropoda; class Insecta; order Diptera; family Drosophilidae; genus Drosophila; species Drosophila nasuta. The sequence continues at coordinate 1,238,171 of NC_083459.1, read as the reverse complement.
CTTTTTTTACTTTATTTCATCATTTTATTCCATTTCATCCCATTTTGTCTCATGTTTTTTTATGTTATCTCATTTTATTTTTATTTTATTGTTTTTTATTTTATTTCATTTCTTTTTATTCGTTTTCACTCCATACTATTCCATTCTATTACATTCCATTTCATTGCATTCCATATTATTCCATTCCATACTGTTCCATTCCATTTCATTTCATTTGATTTTTATTTTATTTCATTTCGTTTTATTCTCTTTTATTCCATACTATTCCATTCTCTTACATTCCATTTCATTGCATTCCATATTATTCCATTCCATACTATTCCATTCTATTACATTCCATTTCATTTCATTCCATATTATTCCATTCCATTTCATTTCATTTAATTTTTATTTTATTTTATTTCGTTTTATACTTTTTAATTTTATACTATTCCATTCTATTACATTCCATTTCATTGCATTCCATATTATTCCATTCTATTACATTCCATTTCATTGCATTCCATATTATTCCATTCCATACTATTCCATTCCATTTCATTTCATTTGATTTTTATTTTATTTCATTTCTTTTTATTCGTTTTCATTCCATATTTTTCCATTCTATTACATTCCATTTCATTTTATTCCATATTATTCGATTCCATTTCATTTCATTGTATTTTATGTTACACCATTTCATTTTCTTTCACCTCATACAATTTCATTTAATTTTATTTTGTTCTTTTTTATTTTATTTAACATTATTTATTTTTAATATTTGGCTTTAAATCATTTTCTAGTATAGCAATATTCCAATATTAAAGATACACTTAAAAGGATCGCTGACATCGCTTGAATAAACTATCGCTTATTGTATTGCTAGTACGTAATTGGTTCGCGGAGCGTCAAGAGTTGAGTTAAGGTGACTCTGCTCTATTCAATATTTATATGCACGTCGTTAACTGCATAGATTATTTGCATATCAAATGGGTAGAATGTGAATGAGTGTGCGTGTATGTATATGTGTGTGCGTGTGCGTGTGCGTGTTTTATGTAAAATTTGAGTAAGGGCACTCAGCCCTGCAGACTGCAAGCACGCATAGTCGACTGTCTCTGTCTCTGTCTCTGTGGCTATGGCTATGGTTATGGCTGTGCCTGTGTCTGGCTTCCTGGCACGCACAAAAGCGCAAGACACGCAAACGGGTCAAGGATATTATGCATATGAATAAACGAAACGAAACGTAACGCAAAACAGAGCAGAGCAGAGCAGAGCAGGGCTGAGAGTTGTGGATAGTAACCACAACAAGACCAAAAGCAAAACCAAGTCAAACGCAGTCAAACGAAACAAAACAAGGCGAAGCAAAGAAGTTCGCTAAAAACGCAGCCAAACGTACGTTAACTTCAAAGCTGCCGATGTCGATGGTGATGCTGATGCTGATGCTGCTATTGTCGCCGTTAGTCCGCCATTGTTGTGAGAGTGTGTATGTGTGTGAGTGCTTAAGTGTGTGTGTGAGTGTGGCACACGTAAAAGTCGCACAAATGAACGCGTAATTGTTTGCACATGAATACATTGCGTAAATATTTGCCAACACACACTCACACTCACATTCACATTCAGACAACACTCATCGCCAGCTGCCCCAACTGTTGCCCCCCCCTCCTTCTTCTACTCTGATGTTGCATGCAACGCGCGTTCATTTGCATGCCGCAGTCTGGAATGAGCAGACTGCGGAGCACATTGCCAAGTCAAAGGCGTTTTAATCTGCTTACCTTGGCGACATCTCTCTCTCTCTCTCTCTCTATCTCTCTCGCTATCTATTTTTGCAGCATCTATGTTTTTTTCTTGTTTTCTGTTTTGCACCATCTTCAACTGAAGCGAAATTTGCATTTGCATGATGACGGCTCCGTCTGAGCTGAGCTGAAGCTGAAGCTGAAGCTCGCCTCGAGTTTGACTCGCCGGAGATGCAGCAGCTTTGCTTTAATTACGTCCCCGACTTCACTTTGAGCACATAAACAAATTGAGAAATGGTTTATGGCATGCAAATTAATCAAATCTCTTTCTCAATTAAGTCTCCAACGACACCGGAAATTTCCAGTCTCTCAGCGAACTAAATATTTAGTTATGTTTTTCATCGCTGCTAATGAAATTTATTTAATGCGCTCCACACACACACACACACACACATCGTTCTTTTGTTGTTGCCTGTCAAAGATGTTAGCAAAACTTCCGTTTCCACTTGGCGGGGCATGCAAGAAGCGATTGTTCGATTGCCAAAAAAAAAGAAAACTTCTGCCACGAGTTGCCTCATTAAAAACTAAACCGTAATTATTGTTGCTGGCCAAAAGTAGGCAGTTGCCACAACAGCAGCCATTAATCATGAACTCTCGACTCAACTCGACTGAGTCACCTTTTTAGATTGCTTTCGTCGGTTGCACATCGTAATCGTAGTCGTAATTCGTAATAATAATAAACATGATATCAACTTCAACCTTCGATGACGCGACAAATTTTGGGGGCCCATTGCAATGTGTTCCTCTTTCGCATCGCGTATCAATTATGTTCCCCAACTCAAGGCGAATAACTGTGCCACAGATACACGAAACATGCAACCGAAGCTAAGAGTAAACTGTAAATCAACAGCTGGCAAAGAGCAGTTCACATGCCCCAAGGTCGTAACCAGAGAGAGAGAGAGACAGATTCGCTCTCTCTTCGTCCTTTGTATTCACCACACTTACTGTGTAGTGTGCCACGAATGGTGGCACGAACTCACCACGCTGCTCGTCGCTGGCGTTGTTGCAAATAGCCGCCATTTAGTCTTGCGTTGAACTCTGTTGCTGTTTGTTGCGCCCCAGCGGTTGCCTCAACAGTTCTTGGCCCAAAACGCGGTACGTGAGTGTGCAAGCAAACAAACAACAAAAAAAAAGTGGAGAAACATAAACGTCGCGTCGCGTATTTCGAACGTCGAAAATCGTAACCCGATTTGTTTTTGTGGTATATTTTTTTGTCGTTCTGCCAACACAACAACAAACAACTTACAACACAAAAATATTCATAATTATTGAAAATACCAAAAAGGAAAAAAGAAAATAATAAATTGTGCAAAGTTCTGTTTATCAAACAACAACAACAACAACAACAAAGAGAATGTAAATGCCGGCACAACAGTGCGTATGATGAATATGCGTAATGTAACCGCAACTGCAGCAACAACAACAACGAGAGCAAATATCGAAATAAATTTCAACATAAATCGATGTAGCCAAGTGTGAAAATTTATATTAACGCTTTACAGTTCCGCTGCAAACATAAAAACCGGAAATAGCCAACAATTGCAATCAGCTGCAGCTACGAAATAAACGGTTAGTAAATCACAATCACAAATTACTCCAATGCAAACGTAATCGAACAAAAAAGTAAATTAAATTGAAAAATGCATTCGAAATTTGGAATTGAAAGTGCAGTTAAGACTCGTATTTTGATTTTAAATAAATTCGCTCATTCATGGGTCTCGTTACAAATTACTCTTCTGCTCTCTAAATACAAATCAATTGTCTTCAGTTATATTGATATGAAATAAGCATGTTAATATGATGCATTTATGGATCTCTGGCAATTAACTCTTCTTATCTCTATGAATTACATTGACTTGAATTATGCACAGCTCTTATCTATATATCTTAAAATAATGATTAAGTTTGTGTGCTACATTTATGGATCTCGTTACAATTAGCTTTTTTGCTCTCTAAATAAAAATGAATTACTATGAAAATGCTACTAAATGTATTACATTTAAGTATTAAGTCAGTGAAGCCAGTAAATAAACAAGCATTACACATCATTTTGTAATAGAATCGAACGGAGTCGTAAAAGATGTAACGAGTGAAACCGACGAGAGGATCATGGATCTCTTGACAATTAACACTTTTGTTCTCTAAATGTAAATGAATTACTTTCGAAAAATTCTACTATATAATAGATTTCAGTATTTTATCAGTCCAGCCAAAAAATCAGCAAACCGTCCAATGTAAGAAGTAAGAAGTAAAGAAGTAACTAGTGAAAACGACGAGAGAATCATGGATCTCGTTACAATTAACTCTTCTGCTCACCAAATATAATATAAATGAATTACTTAGAAAATACTTCTAAATCTATTGCATTTAAGTATCTTATCAGTCCAGTGGAAACAAAGAAGTAACGAGTAAAATCAAACGAGAGCATTACATGCATTAAGGAATGTTTCTTTTGTGCTCCTCTTTGTAATTGAATTGTGACTTTTGTCATACATTTTCTACAAGTCATATTGTACACAGACAGATCAAAGACATATCACAAATGCATAAATAAATCAATTGGCTTAATTGATATTATGCTCAGTTCATATCTTCATATGAAATAAGTATTGAGTTTGTGTGCTGCATTTCTGCATCTCTTTACAATTATTTCTTTTGCTCTCTAAATATATATACAACATATTATTATATCAGTTCAGTAATAATTGAAACGAACTACACGCACTCGCTGTCGGAATAAAAGTAACGAGTTAAACCAAACGAGAAGATCACATGCAACGAACGAATGTTTCTCTTGCGCTCTTCTTTGTAATTAAACTATCTGATTGTGACATTTGTTATACATTATCTATAACTCAAGGACAAATCACAAATGCATTTTAAATAAATAAATCAATTACCTGAGCTGATATTGTGCTCAGTTTATATCTTCATATGAAATAAGTATTTGTGTGATGCATTTATAGTTAATGAACTCTTCTACTCTCTAAAAAGTTTTCAGTTTATGTGCTGCATTTATGGATTTCTTTACTCTTTGTTCTGTAAATATATTTTGTGAACAGTTCAAGGACAAATCTCAAAAATAATTCGACATTCATTTCCTGTGCTCAACAATGCATTTTGTATTATGCATTTCTGATGAGCTGTTCAACTCAGATGGAATTGGGTCAACTAAAAAGTTGCTCGAATTCTGTCTTGTAATGCGGAAATAAATCCATGCTAATTTGTCCAGCGACATAGTCGACAGTTGACCTCAATCGGCGGCAGCTAATGCCAAAGTAAGTGCACTTAATCGGAAGCCGAAAGCCAAGTTTTGTATAGTTGTTGAGGAGGAGAGGAATTCAAAATTTGCCACGCTACTAAAAAGGCAATTCAACATGACAATTTATCAAAAATTCTCTGACTAAACTGAGACAGCTAGCATAGTGTTGCTGGCCTAGAGCACACACACACAGACATAGAGAAGCAGTTAATCAATCTTTTTGGGATTGCTAACCGATAAGCAGTTATAAATATGTGCGAGCATAAAGCAAAACCCAAGCAGAAAACAAAATAAGTGCCCCATCAACAGACAGTAAAGAACAACGAAGAAAAAAAAAAAAAGTGGTGTTCGCATTTGAAAGTGGCTTAAAGCATTCAGCCAAGAAACTGAAATGGAAAAGACAATGTGACAACAGCGAAACCGGAAAACACAAATAAAAATAGATACGAAAACGAAGCAGCAGCAGCAACAGGGGCGAAAAGGGACTTGAGATAAGCAGTGGATAAGAAAGTGGAGAGTGTAGGGAAGAGGGGGAGCGAGAGAGAGAGAGAGAGAGAGGCGTTAAGCAGAAGTAGCACCAGAAGAAAGAAAGAAAAAAAGGATCTACATGATTTATAAGGTACATTAAATTGAATATTCAACATAATGTAGCATTTAAATGGCCCAAGCACTCACACACACACACACACTACAACTATCCTCTCTGACACACACCCACATGCATACACTTATGGATAAGGACATAAGGATATATGGGTATATGCGAAGGAACGAAAGAACGAAAGAACGAAAGAACGAACGAACGAAAGGCAGGCTAAATGCGATGCCACATCTCAAGGTCATTTCGACTCGAATGGAATTTTATGGCTCAGTGTTTGGCCACTCGCCTTGGCTTGCCTCGGTTTTTGGGGCTAATGTCTAAGTGACTTTTGGCCGCCGTTGAATCAAAATACTAGCCAAGCACCTAATGGCGTGCCTTGTTGCTTCCATTTTGTGCGCCCTTCTCTCTCTCTCTCTCTCTCTCTATCGTTGTATTAAAGTCTTCAACTTAGTCAGCGATTAAGTTTTGCCAAACAGTTTGGGGTTGGGGTAAAGCATGATGCAAGATGAGATGAGAAGAAATGAAATAAAATAAAAGCGCGCACAACTTTGAGCGTCAAAAAATTATTTAACTTCAACGTGTGCGAAAGTAATTTAGCAAACCAGAACGTAGCAAGCATCATAAATCACACGCTCTGTGCCCTATAGCAAAGTGCCAACTATAACTGTAAATACGCTCCACACACACACACACACACACACACACACACATAGATACTAGCTCACACACTGAGTCAGTAATGGAAGTTGGAGCGAGATCGGTGGAGAGGGGGCGGCAATGAACGGGGGGAACGCAACGTCGAGCGTTACGTGTGCAGGTCAAATGTGAAAAGTCAGCCAATTTGGGCCACATTTGACAGACAAGGCGGCGTCGTGGCCAGCTGTCTGCCAACCAAATACACACACACACACTCTCGCACACACACCCTTGCCTTTGCCATTGGCAGTCTGTTCCCTACAGCACTTCTTTCTCGCAGTCTCGCAGTGGACCATTAGAAGGCACTTAGCAACACTGCACGTGGACACGTCGCTGTTTTCTTTTTACCCTCCTCTCTCTCTCTCTCTCTGTTTTTTTATCAACTTTATGTGTTGGCCCAGCATTATGCAACACTTCGCCTGTCGATGATAACGAGAGCGCGGCTAATTGATCAGCAGGGAAATGCGATCAAAATTCAAGTGAAGCTCAAATGCTAGACAGATTCAAATATGATATCATTTAGTCATAAATGACTTTTAATTAAATCAATTTTATTCGATAAATTTAATGCGAAATTGAAGACTCGCAGAGAAATACAATCACATATTGTTGTAACATTCAAATGGCTTAGACTTTGCAATTCCAAATATAAAAAAAAAAAAATCAAAACAAAACAATATTTCAGGGTCGCCACTTTTCATTTTGACCCGTTTTTTTACTGACTTCGAAAATCACGAACTATTTTACCAGTTCTTTTGTTTAAAACAGTTATGAAACTTCACTTTTATGTAAAAAGTTTCATTGATTCATAATGAGTTTTCAATTTGTGATTGTGTTGTGTGTTGGAAAACTATGATTATGTAATGTGACAATCACACACGACAAAGGTTTGTGTCTGGTTAAATCAGTCGGAATTCTGTGGCATGGCAAAATTATTTCAGTGGTTTGACATTTGATTATTTCTGCTGCACATATAAAGATATGATTTGCTCATAAATGGTTTTTAATTAAATCATTAAGCAATTCGATAAGTTGAATGCGAAATTGAGGACTCATGTTTGATTGCACATCAAAATTCAGTAGAAATACATTAACAAAATAGAGTAAGGTTCAAATGCGACACAAGCAACTTTTTTACGCGAGCCAGCACTCTCTTTTCTATAAATTAAATTAAGTATTTAATTATAGATTTCACATAATAAATAAATAAAATAATTTCTTAGATCTTTCATATTCGCACAAAAATAATCAATATATAAATATATATGTGGGATTGATTATATGAATATCTTAATTTAATATTTCATAAAGATTATCCTGTTTGTTGTAAGTTTAGTTTAATTAGTAAATGCTTTAAATATTTGGAAAAATTGCGACGTTGATCCGTCTTGCTCCTGTAATCCTATCACTGCTTCCTTTCTTCTCAATCGATAAGACTTTAGCTGCTATAATCACTCGGTGTTGACAGACCCTTTGATCCTTTGACCCTTTGCCACACACATTTGATAAATTTTTAAATATTTTTTATACCCGCTACCCATAGGGTAGAAGGGTATTATAACTCTGTGCCGGCAGGAAATGTATGTAACAGGTAGAAGGAGGCATCTCCGACCCTATAAAGTATATATATTCTTGATCAGCGTCAACAGCCGAGACGATCTAGCCATGTCCGTCTGTCCGTCTGTCCGTCTGTGTGTCTGTCCGTCTGTGTGTCTGTCCGTCTGTCCGTCTGTCCGTATGAACACCTAGATCTCAGGGACTATAAAAGATAGAGCTACAATTTCTTTTCGACAGCATGTGTTATGTTTGCACGCAGATCAAGTTTGTTTCAGATTTTTGCCACGCCCACTTCCGCCCCGTAAATAAAAAAAATCGAGTAACAAGCGTAATTTTAAAGGTAGAGCTGGTATATATAATAAATACTATAGTAGTTATGATTTCTGAAAATTTGGTTGCGATCAGATAAAAATTGTGAAAGTTATTAAAGAAATACTTTTGTATGGGCAAAAACGCCTACTTAGGGGTCTGAGTTGCTTTGGCCGACAATCTGGTACATTGTGCCGTCTATGGTATATTTTGAATGGTGTGCTGTATCGATATACCAAACATACCATTTGGTATATTTTAGTATTTTTTAGTATTTTCAGTATATTTTGAAAATAATACCGCAATATTTTGCCCTTATTAAAAATGGGTAGCGGGTATCTCACAGTCGAGCACACTCGACTGTAACTTTCTTACTTGTTTAATTAAATAAATTAATAATTCAAATAATTTCAAACGGAAGTGGTTAAATGATCGCTCGGCTTATTAAGACGTACAGCAAAAGGCAGCAGAGAAATACAATCAAAATAGAAATATTATGAAAATTATGAAGTGCAAGTCAAATTGCTTTCTTAAACCTTCCAACAAATATCAGCTTAATATATTTATTGTTTAATTGCATATATATATTTTAGTTATTTATAAAACATTTCGGTGTTCTTAAAATATACCAAATAATACATATTAAACAACATTCTGTATATATGTATATATACTATTACATTCAAAATATACCATAGAGTAAACAACATTCAACCAAAGCAAGGCAGCGCAAAATTACTTTTAAAATATACCATATTAATATGCAACAAAATTCTAAAATACAATATATTTGGTATATCAATATAATATTGTATTCCAAATATACCGGAGAGCACACTAAATGCAACCAAAGAAAAACAGCGTGGAATTATTCACAAAACACTAAATATACTATAAATACTAAAATATACTATATTTGGTATATCTATACACTCTATCATTCAATTGCGAACCAAAGCAATTTAGACCCCACTTCAGCATTCATTTTTGCCGTAGAAAATAAATTCTTAAATAACTTCTAAGATTTTGATTTGATCACAATCAAATTGCAATAACTGAAGTTTGTTAAAATTTGTGAAAAATGTTTGTTCAGTGATTTGCAGGTGAAATTTAAGATATTCAAAATACTGATAAAGCAACAATTGAAAAACTTTACAGCTGGCTTTTCATTTCTCTCGATACATACAACAAAAAAAAAAAACAACAAATAAGATTTGTATAAGATTATGTTTGCCAGCCAAAGCCAAAAAGTCATGGATTTTATGGAGTTCTTGGCCAACTCGCAGCGTCTAACCCAATGGGTGAGTGTGTAAGAATTCTTCGAGACTTAATTAACCGAGGAGTGTTTGCCACAGCGTCCGACTGGCAGAGCAGAGCTGATGTATATAACACTCTCGCATGAGTGCTGCGATCTCGATTCGGTGGTCTGCACTCTGGCTGTGGCATATTTGCACTATCGCAATCCGGGGACCTTGAAGCACAACTATATGCCGGTGTTGAATATGCTGCGACGCGACTTTCCGAGCAAGTCGGAGGTGCGTTTTCTACTCGAGCAGCAGCAAATCACGGCGGATCATCATCTGGTCTTTCGCGACGATGTGCCCGAGGAGCTGTTGCTGCGCAGTCGCTACATCTTGGTCAACCATCACGTCAGCCCCTTTCACTATTGCACCGAGGAGGTCTACGACTATCGGCCCTACCAATGCGAGGCAGCCCGGCTGCCCATCTACTGCCAGCGTGTCATGCATCCGATGCGTTCGTGTGCCGCATTGATTGTCGAGCGCTATGACAGTGCCATCTATAATTATGCGAACGTCCAATGTCCGCGTGTCTACGAGCTGCTGCATGCCGCCCTCCTCTTGCAGAACAACAATTTCGCCCAGTACTCGAGTGAGAAGCAGCTGGAGGAAGTGCGCGACTACCAGCTGATGCTCTATTTGGAAAAGAAATTGGGTGTCTTGCAGGCGCCGCAGCGCTGCATTTTGTACGGCGCTTTGGTGGCAGCAATGTTCGATTTGAACGCGCTGACACTGCCACAGATATTGCGACGCGAGTTCAAGCTGCTGCGTGCCAACAATGGCAGCCATCTGGTGCGCATCGCCCAATGTTGTTTCCCCATGGCTGTCACCCGTTTCATTTCGTTCGAGTTCGCCCAGCTGGCACTGCAGCAGTTTGGCTCCGAGCACAACTGCGATTTCATTCTGCTGCTGGGCACAAGTATGCGGCCAAAGGGTGCGCTGGCTGTCAAGGAACTCGCTTTGATCCCTCTGGATGCGTTGCGCAATCTGCAGGATCGTCGTTTCTTCGATCATTTAATCGTCAATTTGAACGATGCGGAGCAACCATTTCTTGGCCTCGATCCGTATCGTGGTCTGCACTTTATGCAGGGCGCTTTCTTCTTTCTCAAAGCATGGAATATTCAATTTTATGATATGCTGCATCTTGTGCAGCGTATCATCTATCATTGGGTCTCCGAGTATTTGTATCCATGCAAATAGTTCGACTCACATATGTTCGCTTTAAGTGTACATTCAATTTGAAATAAAGTCTTTCTTTAAATTGCCCCTTCAACTCGGTCTCTCTCTCTCTCTATGGCTCTGGTTCTCCTCATATTACGCACTTAATCCATCAACAACAAGGTCAGCGACAGCTGACGGCATTCCCAGCGTCCCAACGATTCAGGGTTGGCAGTCAACCCATACACACACACACACACACACACACACTCCCGCAAGCCAAACATTTGACTTATCAAATGACGCTTCATATTTTCTTTTTCTTTGCAGCCTACTGTTGCTCAAGCTGAAGTCCTCATCAGGTTTCAGTTACAACAGTTGGGGAATTGCCAAGAATTTGCAACGTAGATTTTATATCATGAACCAAAAAACAAGAGAGAAAGCAAATGCTCACCATTGACCGACTATTAAATGCTCTCTCTACTCTCTCTCATTTCATAAAAGTTAATCCTGTGGATTAAAACATTCGAATTAGAATTAGAATTAATTAGGAGCAGTATTTAATGCAGAAATATACAACAATTTTATAGTCCAGTAAAGATAACACATTCAAGGTTCACTAATCTGATATAATTTAACGTGAATTCCGAATGCTTAATTTTCAGAGCAAAAGTCTGAGTATTCTAATAATAGCCAGTTAGATCGCTGCTATCCCTTTTAAATAAAAGCAAAACATTGCGATATTATTCTTTAAATACATATTTCAAATTAAAATACCAAAAGAAATACCAAAAAGAAAAAAGCTACTCATTTACAATAAAAGCAGAATACTGTAGTGTTGTATTTTAAATAAACCAAATTAATCTAAAGCAAAAATACTAAAAAAGTGGTATGGTATATTTGGTATATCGATATACTATAATTCGCGGTAAAGCAATGTGATATTATATTTAAAATATACCAAATTCATATAAGTAAAGATACTAAAATATACCAACTAATATGGTAGATTTGGTATATTGTTATATAATTACATTCGCAGATCCGTCACTTCTAAAATATTATCTCGTCGATTAGACACACACGAAGACAAACGTAAAAATTAATATACCAATAAAAGCAGATATATTTAAAAGCTATTACATTTAAAACTAACACAACATAACATATTTAAAACAACAAAGCAAATATTATTACCTTCGCAGATGCGTCACACATATGTAGATATAAGATTTTGGCCAGCACTTTTTCATCATTTTGCACCAATTAACTACCAAAAAAACTGAATATTATAATGCATTGCTAATGATTTTTAATTTGTTATCGCCACTGACTTAATGTCTTAAGTATCAACGCTAAGTACTGTGAGAGATTGAAAGCTAAAGGATACTAATTACGATTTCAAACAGGAATAAGCAGCATGTTGATTGAATCAAGACAATCTGCAGAGTTCGTAAAAACAGCGCCCAAAACTTCACATCAAACTTATACAAATTAAACGATTCCAATTTAGTCCAATAATAATGTATAGGAATTTACTAATTACTAATTAGCTATAATTTTTAATTCCAATTTATTTATTGTTTTATATTTTTTCAAACGTTTTAATAATTTCAAATGGTATTTAAATTTATGCTTACCTCAATTATTGAACATTTGGCAATCAATCAATTGAATTGCATATTATTGTTGAATTTAATGCGAAACTTTTGCGTTAAATAATTTTTGATTTAATGCTTTAATCCGGTAAACACATACAATTGAAATAATAATTGTTTAGCGAAGACCAGCATTTAGTTTTTATGAGCAGAGCGAAAATAAGTTCCGAGTGTGTGTTAGAGTATAAAATATGGAAGTGTTTTGCGAGAGACGCATTGAAATTATGATTTAGCTACTACACATACGAGTATAACACTCACTTTGCTCGCCCATACAATATGCTGAAAGTATGCATGAGAGATTGCCAGTTATGTGGGTGCTGTTGAAGGACTGGTGAGTAGCTAGAGGCAAGGGGAGGGAGTGGGGGGAGTTGAAAGGTAAAAAGGCTGCTTTAGCCATTACACAATGCATTAATCTAATCATATGAGAATATGTGCGAGAGTTGCCAAATTCATGAACTCAAAAATGGAGTTTTATATATGACTCTGACCCTGTCCTTTTTTTTTTTGGTCGTTCCACCTTTTGGTGTTATTGTTGTGGCACACACACACACCGATGGGCAGGCAAAAGTATTTGCAACTTGATTTATAAGCGCGCTGATGTCAGTTACGTGCACGCACTCAATAATGGCAGCCAGCGCCCTTTGCAGAAGGAATGAAGGTGAAGTCAAAAGGAAAAAGGTGGAAGGAAGGAAGAAAAGCGGGATCGGGATCGGGATCGGGGGAAGGTGCTTCTGTTGTTGTCTTTGTGCTTTGGCAACAAGGATTTGGCGAAGGACTCGCCGCCATTGCGCAAATTGCTTGCAACACTTTTTTGTCGCTGTTGACGTCGCCATTTGCCGTTTGGCTTTTATAAATCGCTTAGAACAGCGACCCCTCCCTCCCTCTCTGTTTTCCCCGCCATCATCCAAAGCGAATGCTGATAACAGCGACAAGTAAAAGTCGCCGAAAACAGGAAACTCTCTGCCGTCAGAGTCGAGCGTCGAGAGTTGTGAGTTGTGAGTTGCGAGCTGCGAATTGCGAGTTGCGAGTTGCGAGTCGAGAGTCGGCATTATTCTCTGGCGCCACTCAAAGCACATCCATCAGCGGCGCATTTATATGAAGAGCTTAATGCCAAGGGTGTTGCGCCGTACGACGTACACAGGTAAGACAGATGACAGGGCCATGGAAATTGAAGAGAGTGGAAAGTGGAAAGTGGAAAGTGGGGGGAAATGCGAGTGGGTGGCCTTCCTAATTGTTAGAGTCGCTCGTCTTTTATTTTCTTTTCTTTTCTTTTCTTTTCGCTGTTGTCGCGTTTTTCAGCTCAGCTTTTTCTTGTTTGCCATTGCATACTTTTGTGCGCTGGGCATGTAATGAAGATAATTGCTGTTAAGCGCATCTCTAAGCGGATTTTCGTGCCACGCTTCCCCCCTCCCCCCACCGCCCCGCACCCCCTCGCTTGCTGTGGAAAGTTTTGCATTTGACTTTAATTCGCATACTCCATCCCCATGCCAAAACACGTTGTAAACAGTCTGACTCTCATTACTGCAAAATTGTATTTAATTTTCCAAAATTAAATTTATCATCAGCATTTTCTATCTTCCGTGTCGCGCTTAAGTACTCTTATTTATTATTTTTCTGTGCTAGTCAAGTCACCTTTCCCTTTCACCATTCCCCTTTTTAATTTACACTTTACATGGATGCATGGCGAAGGTGGCATCCACAAGCGTTTTATTTCAAAGCGAGCTGGCGACGACTTGCATTAATTAAATTCCATTCCATGGACGCTACGCTGCTTGAATGAAGGTGTGTGTTCTCTTGTCTTGTTATTGTGTTGCTTTTATTACTATACACCTAAATTGTTTTTAGCTTAGCAGCAGCAGCTGCAGCAGCTGCTCCTGCAGCTAATTGGCAAACGGTGCGTATACGTCATGCGGTGGCCAAATAAATGAAGCAATCAAAGCAGCAGAGAAGCAGAGAAGCAAGTCGAATAAACATGAATTGCAATTAAATTCGGTGGCGAAATTGTGGGACTTCGTTGATCCACCCGCAAGTCAAACACTTGTCCCAGCCTCAGCCTCAGCCGCAGCTCAACAGCTTTCTTGAGTCCGGCAGTTCAGCTCAGGAAAGCCAAGAAGCTTGCTTTTGCTTTTGCTGTTGCTGTTGCTCAACACTCGCTTACTTTGCATATTTCCGGCTTCCGTTGCGGGCTGCGACATTGTTACGAAAAATTCGTAGAAAACTTTTCCTATTTATATATACATATATATATATATGTATACCCTATATTTATCAGTTGTCGAAAAAGAAGCCAACAAATGAATATTAGCTACTCCTGTTTTAGGCATCTGCCAGTCGAGCAGACTCTCTCTCGGTTATTTTTTTTTTTTGCATTTTTATTTCATTCGCTTTTTGTCAAAACTTGTTTACAGGCGCAAAATTATTGTGACAGACGCTAACATTTACGACAAATATAAGAATAATATAGCAGATAGAAAGCAGGGGGAGGAAATGGGGGATAGGCATCGGCATTGGCTTTCTCCATGTAACAGGTAATTGTTTTTGTGTTCCTGTGTTCTGTCTTCTGTATTCTGTATTCTGCTTCATTTGGTTAGCTTTCGTTGCGTTGCGTTTTCGTTTTGTTTCGCTTTCGTGGCATTGTCGTTATTCTCATTTCTTTTCTTTTTGTCTACTTTGGCATAATTTATTGTATTCCTTGTTTCGTATTTGCATAAATATTTTAATTTGCATTTTAACAAAATGCGAATTTCAGAGCTATGCCTGCGTACCACATAATCTATATAAATATTATGGATAGATACGAGTGTAAATATGTATTTGCAAGAGATATACATACATACATATATATATATATATATAGAGTATAAGTTTGTGTTGGATGCGTATGGCTTCATTGTTTTGCTATTTATTATTGTTGTTGTTGCTAGGCTTCTCTTCTGCAACTGTTTCTTTTGCCATCTATTGTTTACTTGGGCTTTGCACGAAAAATGAAATAATAATAAACAAAATGAAACGAAACGAAAGCAGACCGACAAATTTAATCAAAAATCTATTATATGAAGAGCCATCCAATGGAATTTAAAGCGTACGCTTAGAGTGCGCTTTTTAGTTCTCAATATCATCCACATAAAATGCTAATGAAAATAATGAAAAATGTAAATGCAACAACTTCAAATAAAAATATATTAAACAAATATGTTATTCAAGTAAATGCATCACACATTTTATGCAAATGACGCAAAGCAAATCTGCAAGTAAATAATAAAGCGAGTGTTGAGTGTTGAATATTGAGCGCTGGAAATTGATAATTTCAATAGCTTTAAATGTAGTTTTAAATTAAATGCAATTACTGTAATTAATTAAATAATTGAGTTGATTTTTATGCATACATATGTATTTGCTTGCTGGCCACTTCATTTCGATTTCAATGCCATTTTATTCTATTGAATAATTCCTGTGCAATTCTTAATCCATTTCATTAGCAATTTATTGCGTATACGCCACGGGCAACCAAGTCGTTCGATTTAATTAACAAATAAAACAATGAACATTTCTATTTTAGCAAGCGTTTTATGCTTGTTATTTATTTTAGACTCGCAATATTTAAGCATTTTTGCTTTATGTCCACAGGAAATGACAATCTAGCATAAATACTATATATTGCTCATTTTAATATATCGATATACCAACTATTATTAACTATTTAGTATATTTCAGTTTTTGTGTTACTTATTTGACATTTTTTTTTTAAATAATACTGAACTGCTTTGTAACGAATCGTTATGGTATATTCATATACCAAATACAGCCTTCGGTATATTTTTGTATTTCTTCAGCTAACCAATTTGGTATATTATTTAAATAATTGTCTTAGTATATTTTAAAAGTAGCAACATATCAATATACCAACTAGTGTATTTTGTATTTTTATGCATTTTTTTTACTTTGTTTGAAATAATACTGCGGTATTTTAGTAAATGTTGAATGTAGAAATATATCGATATACCAAGTATTGCCTTTGGTATATTTTAGTATATTTTTCATTATTTTAATTTAGTATGTTTTAAAAAATAATACTGCACTACTTTCCAACGTAACGTAATAGTATATTAATATACCAAATAATTTAGTATTTATCGTTCATTCAATTTGGTATATTTTAGGAATAACACTGCACTGTTTTGCTTTGATTGAAAACAAGAAGCTGGTATCTCAAAGTCGAGCTAATTCGACTTACCTGTTAATTAATCTCTTCAATATTGAATAACAAAAATGACTTAAAATAATTTTAAATTAAATAGAAATGTAAATAAGTGTTTTAGTTTTCTTTTGAAAGGCTTTTCCACTGATCTGAGTAATTGTATCGGGGCGTAAAATAAATGTATCAATGCCCTGGCGGATACGCAATGTGGCTTTAAATTACGGTACCCTAGGCGAGTGTATAATGGGAATGAAGAATACGAGTTGAATAAAACTGAATTTGTGCGGCATCAAACGCGCATAATTTAATAAAGTCGACACACACAGACAGAGGCAATCGTGTCGTTGCTTTGGGGTCGTGGCCACATACAGGAACGATGCCGATGCCGATGGCGATGGCGATGGCGATGGCGGTTGTGCCCTAAAGTAGGCAATCACTTTATTATTAAGCCAGACACACACACACACACACGCATATACATGCAGCAGACAGTTCATAAAAAAGCAAACAAAATAATGGCATCAAATTTGAAGATTTGATGCGGCAAAATGCTTTTCACGTTTTCAGCATTTTGGTGGCTTTTGTTGTGTTGTGTTCTGTTCTGTTCAGTTCTGTTCTGTTCAGTGTTGTGTTGTGTGCGTCTAGGCAGCTTATCGATAGATAATATATTTATATTTAAATAACACTTCATCATGCTGTTGTCGACGATGACGATGACGATGCCGATGCCGATGCCGATGTCGATGTGAATGTGAATGTGGCTGCGTCTGTGGCTGGGGCTGCGGCTGAGTGAACAGCGAGTGCTTCGCTGCGTATGCGTAATATTGTTTGCTTTCATGTTTGAAGTGGCAAAGAGGCAGCCTTATAAATAAACTTGATCCATTACACACATACAATTTGACTTCGGCTGCTGTCTTGAGTGCGATAAATTTGGGCTTATGATTTTATCCCTTTTATTATTGGCCATGCCCAAACGCCCACAAAACGCCTCGAGAACGCCAGCCAAAGAGCCACAGTGGCTGCCAGCATTTTCATCTCATTTTCATTCGGCGTCAGCATCGGCGTCGCTTTCGTTTTCGCTTTCATTTCCATTTTGTTTTTGGCTTTTGCCTGTCCACTCGAGCGTGAAACAACGCTTACAAACAGAACCACACACACGCACACATGTGAAGCATCGCATTGTCAGCTTTTTTAAGAGGCAACACACAACATACCAAAAAGCATTTGCTTCAAAATAAATAAACTATATACATGCTCGCTCTCTCTCTCTCTCTTACACTCTCTCGTCTTGGTTACAATAAGCAGGCAAGCAAATTAAACACACACAATGCGCACAACTTTTTCTTTGTTGGCATTTTCCTTTCTCTTTTCGTCTTTTTACTTTCCGCTAGTGCCTTTTGCTTTTTTCTTTTTGCTATTGCTTTAGTTAACCACACAGAAAACGGGGCGCAAAGTTTTGAGCGCTAGAAGTCTTTCCAATCAGCCGGCAGCAAGGCAGCAAATCAAATAAAATTAACACAATATAACAATGGCTCTCGAATGGAAGCTCGAATGAATGTTGTCCTTGACCAACTCTACGCACACACACTTCTATAATAATATATATACTCACACTCACACTCACACATACATATGTATGCAATAAAGCAGAGCCATAGAAATGAATCGTTGAACAAATCAATGAGAGAAAATATTCAACGAGTTTCAAGATACAAGTAATCACACAATCTCAAGTGCTGCGGTTAAATAACTTTTGTTTAACGAACAGATTCATTTCGATACTTTGCACATCAACGATTCATTTACATAGCGAAAAGATGAACAATTTTTCATTGCGTAGTCTTATCGAATATTCGCAACTATTTGAATAGCATTTGCACACTTTTATGAATGTGTATCATGATGATATGCTAATCAAATCAACATCTATATCGAACGAAAGAAAGTGTTGCTTAATGGTAGATACAAACTCAGTACGATTAATTAAGTATATCTAATTAAATTGTTTAATAATCATAAAATAAAATGTAATGTTAATAAGTATTTCTTCCAAGGTTTTCTTTTAATCAGCATTTTTATTTGATCTATTTTAACATATAAAAATAAAAAGAAAAGGCTTTTTCTTATATGAAAAGTTTAAGCTTTAAGTTTGATATATTATTATGATAGCTAAATTGGTCACACTCTTTTGTTCTTCCTTTGGTATCGTGGAAATAATTAAAATATTGAATATACAACATAAAGTGCATAAGTGAACTATCATTTTATTCTTAACACAAAAAGCTAGTTTATCCAACAGTAATAACAAATAACAAGTAAGAAAGCTACCAGCTACTCATTTTGAATAAAAGCAAAAGAGTACGATACTAATTTTAAAATATACTAAAATAATATTCCACAAAAATACTAAAATTTGTTTTGTAGTCTATATTTGGTATATTCATACATTGAAAATATACCATTTAGTGCAAAATATACCAAATTGTCAGCAAAAGCAATCATCGTTTTACAAGCATGTTCCCTTTTAGGGGTATAAATAAATTTGATGTATCGAAAAATTAGAAAATAAAAGCTTCTGTTACGTATGGTATATACTCACATACCATTTATTCTAAGTTTCCTTATATTTATCATTTTTATTGCACTAGTTTGATAACAAAACTTTAATCCAATCCAATGAAAGAAAAGTTATTGTGTGTGTTTCTTATTAATATTTGGCTTGTTAATCGATGGCTTGTTTTATTGTGCTGTTATCGGTGCACTTGCTTCAACACGTATCTTTATACGAATGACTGAGTGTGTGTGTGTGTATGCGTGTGTGTGTGTGTGTGTGTGTGTGTGTGTGATTGTGCGTGCTCGTAATTATGTGCTACATCATCTTTTATGGGCATAACAGGCTTACAAACATCTTTTGCTTTTATTTTCAAGTGTATCAAACAGGAAATGTTCGCTTCTTTCCCCCACCTCCGCCACCGCCACCGCCACCGCGTCTCTCTTGCCTCTTGCTCCTTGCGACAATCGCTGGCAACGACGCGTCGTGCACCGCTTTGGCTTGGCCTCTCTCGTTTGTTTGTGTTTAATCTCGTTTTAATGCCGTCGAGCATCATCGTAAAAATTATTACATTAAATGTCAACGCAAAAAGAAGAAGAGTCCAAGCAACAACCAAGCACAACAATACAACAGCAAACACAATACACGCCATACTATACGAATACATATATAGTATACATATATATATATATATAGTAGATGTATATACAGAATGAAAGAGTGTGGGGAAGGAGAGCCAAGAAAATGGAAAGTGTGTAAGCAGCAGAGTATAAAGAAAAGCGAGCAGGCCCTTGGTTTAAGAGGGTCGTTATTATTAAATTTTACACACACACACGTAGTGAGAACAACAATAAAATGTGCGAATATATGCCCAAAAGACATGTCACTATCTCGCTCGCACACTCACACACACACACACACACACACACTCACCTACAGACAACAACTTTATGCCCGAGCCACTAAAATTCAATTTTTACAAGCATAATATGTTGCAATGGCAACACTGATGACACACACACACATGTAAACAAACAAACAGGTTTACACACACACACACACACACACACACTCCTTATACCTCCTTTTGGCATTGTCTTTGTTAGCATCTTTGCTCGTCTCTTTGTCTCCGCTGCGCCGTCCGCAATGATTTTGCCAACTGCCAACTGCTTTTTATGTGTCGCACGTTATTAAATGAATTCAAGCGCGGAAAATTGCCAGCCAGCCAGCCAGACCAATCTTCCCTCTCTTCTCTCTCCAACAACAACGTCATGAACAACAACACCTTGAGACTGCGACACTGCCCGCAGCCATTGAGCCTTCAAATTGTTGTTGTTGCTGGGCCTTTTGTCAATACCCTGCAAGGCCATTAAAGGCCCATCAGATGGCATTTTTCTGCTTCGCTACAAATTGAAAATTTCATAAATGCTCACTTCTCTTTCTCGCTCTCTCTCTCTCGCTCAATGGAAGGCAACTGCTCAACGGCTCATTAGTTTAATAAATATGGGACACAGTGCGCAATAGATTTTTGTATTTGTTGTCCTTGGATACAAGGCTCAATAAATAAATGCATAAAAACGAGGTAAAAACGTTATACACAAATTTCAATAATAACTCACAAAATTCATTGAGTTTTGCACACCGACAAAAAAATAGTGTCCAAACTTTTGCCATAAAAAATCATTTCAACTAATTGACATGCACTACGGGATTTACTTTGCATCTAAGCAAGACTTTTTAATGCATTTTTTTAAATTCATTTCGTGCGCAAGTCAAGGGCGAAAAACAAATACTTTATTTCACGTATTTTCACAATTTTAATATTATTACTTACTTTTTGTGCACATACAATAATTGCAGGTAATCTTTTTATTAATAATTATTGCGCAAGTATTAACATGATAAAAAAATAGTAAAAGTTATTTAAAAATTTATTTTACATATATGAAAAAACGTCTCCTTGATATATTTAAAACTTTAAGCTATAATTTGAAAGAAGTCGTACGTTTATATACCAAATATAATGTTTAGTATATTTTAGTATTTTTAAATAATAATTTGACATATATTAGGTATATTGATAAACCAAATATCTAACAGTTTATTTGAGTATTTTTTAGTATATTCATTCGGTATATCATATTGAAGAATATATTCGTATATTTATTTATCAAACATACTTTTCGGTATCTTTTAGTATTTTTAAATATTAATTTGGCATATATTAAGTATATATATATGGTATATTGACATACCAAAAATGGTACTTTTGGTCATTTTAGTATCTTTTTCGGTATATTAATTCGGTACATATACCAAATATATATTTTAGTATTTTGGAATATTAATTTGGCATATATTAGATATGTATATTGATGTACCAAATGTAGCCATTAGTATATTATCGGTATATCTTATTTTCGAACGTATTAGTATTATTGAATATAGCTTTGGTATATTTTTGTATTTTTTGGGATTATTAATTTGGCATATATTAAGTATATTGATATACCAAATAAAACCAATTATGTATATTTTTTTCTGGTATATTTAGTAAATTTTAAGAAAACTGCAGCACTGTTTTGTAATTGGGAATAAGTATAAACTATAAAGTATTTATAAACTTTACTATATTACTTACAATAACAATATCGAATAATGAAAAATGTTTTCTGTTTTTCAAATGTGCAAGTAATACCGAAAAAATGCTACTTTTAAAAAAGTAGAACTATTTACCCAGAAAATGGGCACTTGTCCAATGGTTGACAGCTGCAAGCACGCTTGACACGTCATTGCACTTTGACAACAATTTCCGGTTGTCGTTAGATTGTGCAGCAAGCAGAAGGGTGCGAGCGATCAAAACGCATTGCATACTTTTGTGCGGCTGCCCAATTGGCACGTCTCCTGGCTGCCTGCCTGCAGTTGTTGAGCTGCTTATTAGTCAGATATACAGAGAGAGAGAGAGAGATAGAGAAGCATCTTTCACCCCCTGAGGCACACACACACATATGCATATAGGAGAAATGTAACTAATGAGGCGTATAATCATTGTTATGTCAACAGTTTTGCTGCCTTTTGACAAACGACTCACACAGAGGCACATATGTATGTATATGCTGGGTGCCCCGTTCAAGTCGAGTGCTGCTGCAGGAGACAAGAAATCTACTTGCACATGTCAATATAAATAAGCGACATAGCTCCACCCAAGAGCCACACAGCATGTGTCGAAACTTTAGAGAGCATGAGCTGCAAAAATACAAAAATATCAGACAAAAAAACTGGGGAGGAGAACAATGAGCAAAGAGACACAGAGAGACGAGTAAGAACTTCATTATTATCATCGTTATTTTCGTGTATGTGTGTCAAGTGACACCCACACATCTACACACACACACACACACACACACAAGAAAGTGACAGAGTCAGGGATGTAATTGCTGGCAGCCAGCATCATGTAGGAAATAAGCAATTTGAGAGATCATTAAAAAGTTGAAGCGCCAAAAAAAGAGCGACCCAAAAAACCAATGGAAAAAAAAGAGAAAAACACACCTAAACAATACCCAAGATGAAGAAATAAAAACGACATCAATGTTAAAGGACATTAAATGTCTGAGGCACTCACACATACACATGTATTTGTGTGAGTGTATGTGAGTGCGTGCATGTGTTAAAGAGGCAGAGCTAAAAAAGCATTTGGAAATGCTGCAGTGACAATTGATTAGTCGATGAAACTTACAGATAGACAGACATACAGAGAGAGAGACAGCAAATGACGTTCAGGAAATTGACTCAATTTGGCATAAAAGTCTTGAGACACACACACACGCACACACAACGAGACACAAGCAAACACAGAATGAAAAAGAGCTATGACAAATAGTAGATAGAAGACAGCAGGCAAGTCGCAGTTGAATGCACGCTGCATTTTCTGCCTGTTTGTCTGCTTTTTTGTTGGGGGTGTCTATTCTTTCCCCCTTTCCCTCGCCCTTGCCGTCGACTTTTGGCCCCGAGTCGACTTTGCGTCAACAGCGGCAGCAGTCAAAAACACTCGACAAGCGAGACAGCAACAATGCAAAATTGTTGTTAGTGACTTTTGCTGGCCAACAAACGGTCTTTTCGGTCTTGCTTTGCGTCTGAATTTTCGGTTGCGAAGCTTTCGTTTCGTGTTTTGGTTTGACTGCGAGTTTTGGTTACTGCCACACCAGAAAGTCGCCTCCATCCACATTTTTTTGTAGAGCTAGAGCTACCTCTGCCACCACGTTTTGTGCGCCACATTGTTCCGCACTTATTCGGCTTTGTAAATACTATTTGCATTTCATTTCTGACTCGCGTTTTTAAAACTCTCTCTCTCTCTTTATGATACCCAACAATTCTAGAGTATAAGGGTTTTCGTAAACAGTAACTCAGTTGAGCGAAAGAATTGAATATTCTAAAAGGAGAATTACAAAGCATTGACAGAATAATTCAGCCAATAATCTATTGTATGAAAATCTGTTTGCCAACAATTTTACTGCTGCAGATTAGACTAATCAACTCTAACTCCGCAGTTAAAGAATCATCAAAGTATAAAACTTGCTTATTATATGTCATATATATATATTTTTTTTTTAATGGACTTTATTATATTCAACTTTTTAATTTGAGAAATTGACAGACTTATTAATATTCTCCTGTACAACATTTTCAGAAAAAAGTTATGAAGTTTTCAGAATTGAAAAAGTTGTTTTTAACCAAATATGTTATTTTACTTTATTTAAAGACAATTCAGAGCTGTCAAAATCTTTCTTTTGTTGATTTAAAATTAGTTAGTAAAATCTTTCGAATATTCTATATTTCTAAATGTTAAATGAAAGAAAAAGAAATTAATAATTACATTTTATTTTCATATTGACGACACTAGTATTTTTATATTAAATAGTGAGTATCTCACAGTCATGCAGCTCTCATATTTGCATTTGTAGTTTAGTTGTTATTTTATACCCGCTATCCATACGGTAGAAGGGTATTATATTTTTGTACCAGCGTGAAATGTATGTAACAGGCAGAAGAAGGCATAAAAAAACTTTAACGTATACATATTTTTGTCCGTTTGTCCGTCCGTCTGGTAGGTCTTGCACTCAATACCAAAGTCTATATTTTGCGTATTGACATATCACTTCATTCAAATTATACCACAATGTAGTACAATATCTCTATACTAAATATGACCTGTAGTAGGACGAGTGCCTACACACACACACACATAATAACTTGACGCTCTCTTATCAATTCTCTCATTCTATGTCACATTCCTTGTTTTACATAATTTAGCAACGTAGTCAGTCTTGATCGAGAAGCAGAATAAAACGGACTCTACGCCGCAATTCATGTTGGTTTCTTTCGTGTATTTATCTACCACAGACCTTTGGACATTTTTAGTATTTTTGTGGTACTGCACTGTTTTGCTATTATTCAAAATGGGTAGCGGGTATTTCACAGTCGTCCGCACTCGACTGAAGCTTTCTTACTTGATATTTTTATACCCGCTACCCATATGGTAGAAGGGTATTATAACTTTGTGCTGACAGGAAATGTATGTAAAAGGTAGAAGGAGGCATCTCCGACCCTATAAAGTATATATATTCTTGATCAGCGTCAACAGCCGCGACGATCTAGCCATGTCCGTCTGTCCGTCTGTGTGTCTGTCCGTCTGTCCGTCCGTCCGTATGAACACCTAGATCTCAGAGACTATAAAAGATAGAGCTATAATTTTTTTCGACAGCATTTGTTATGCTTGCACGCAGATCAAGTTTGTTTAAAATTTTTGCCACGCCCACGTCCGCCCCCGCAAATCAAAAAAATCGAATAACAAGCGTAATTGTAAAGCTAGACTTACGAATTTTGGTATATACAATAATAACTATAATTGTTATGATTCCTGAAATTTGGTTGCGATCAGATAAAAATTGTCGAAGTTATTAAAGAAATACTTTTGTATGGGCAACATCGCCTACTTACAAGGGGTCTTAGTTGCTTTGGCTGACAATCTGGTATATTGTTCCGTCTACGGTATATTTTGAATGTGGTACTATATCGATATACCAAATATACCACTTAGTATATTTTCAGTATTTTGTAGTATTTTGGTATATTTTGTAAATAATGCCGCAATATTTTGCTTTCATTCAAAATGGGTAGTTGGTATCTCACAGTCGAGCACACTCGACTGTTGTTTTCTTACTTGTTTTGTTGTGTTTTTGGCTATAGAGCACTTTGCTGTGCTAGTTAGCGACTTTTCGCTGCACTTTAAATGTCATTGCAAGTTGAGTTTTGAGTCAGCGTCGTCTGTCTTTAAGCAAATTAGTGTAACGTGGCTGTCCAGCCAAGCAGCCAAGCAGCCAGCAACCAGCAACCAGCAGCCAAACAGTCGAGTTGCTGAGCTGCTGTCGAGCTGCTGAATTGGTGGCAGGCAGGCAACATCTAAGGACCTGGCATTGTGTTTACCCATGCACATTTCTTTTTGTGCAGCGACTTCCCTCTGCTGCCCTTGCTCGCTCCCTGGTTTGGTGAGGAGCTTAGTTTGGCCTCGCCTTCGTTTACGTCTCGACGGCAGCCTTTGTTCTACTTGGTCGCACAGTAGTTGAAATTTGTCGTAACAAGATTTGTTTTTGATTTGGATTTCTGTTGCCATTGCTGTTGCTGTTGCTGTTGCTCCTGTTAACATTCCCTTCCGCATCCGCATCCGCATCACCATCATCATCATCGTCATTGTCATCGTTATTGCTGCTACTTGAAAAGTGTGTGGCATTGGCGGACGCGACGCGCAACATTTTTGCGTAAACAACTTTCTTTGTGCACCGAAATGCGAACAACGACAAATTGCACTGTGCAGCAGCTAAAATTGCATTGCTGGACAGCTCAACGCAGCGCAGCGCAGCTCAGAGCAGCCATTCGAGCCAATTAGACTTTATGCCACAGAGGGCGGGCCAATGTTACAACCAGCTTTAAGCAGTTGCGATGTTGTTGTCGCCTCTTTGCATTGCTGCGGCTGTCGTCAGTGAGTGAGCTTCTGTCGTCATTAGCTACTCAAAACATTATGGCTGGCAAAGCCAGCTAGCTGGCGCACTCCTCGCACTCGCAATCAATGGAGCAAAAGAAGCTCTGTCAAAGCACAAATGGCTAAGCTTCTTCTGCACAGCAGCAGCGCAGCTCTTTGATAGATAACTCTTACAAAAAGTTCTTCTTCAGCACTCTAATTGCTTAAATATTGAAAAAATAAACTTATTAGTGTGGAATTTGCTGCAAAAATGCGTTCATCAAAAGTACGTTCAACTAAATTGTTGTCTTATTTTTATTACTAGTTAAGTTCAAAAACAGCTTCCAAAAAAACCTAATTTACTTTGAAATAATAAACAGTTAACGTATTCTAATTTCTTTTGGCATATTGACACATCATGACTTAGCTTGGTCAATCGGGTCGTATAAGCAGAATTGCCCCAATTAAGGAGTACTTAAATTTGTTTAAAGTATATCTAAGATACCTGCTACTCGGTATTATCTTTAAAATATACCAAATGAAAATACTAAAGTATACCGAAACCAAAAAAATACTTTTAAAAGTTACACAGAAAAAATACTAAAATACACTGAAACCAAAAAAAATCTTAAAAGGGTCTCATGGTATAGTATTATTCTTAAATTATTCCAAATAAATATATTGAAAAATACTAAAAATATACCAAATCGTTATTTACAT
Source organism: Drosophila nasuta (assembly GCF_023558535.2). Taxonomy (NCBI): domain Eukaryota; kingdom Metazoa; phylum Arthropoda; class Insecta; order Diptera; family Drosophilidae; genus Drosophila; species Drosophila nasuta. The sequence goes on along the minus strand of NC_083459.1, from coordinate 1,211,373 downwards.
AGATTTTCAATAAAAACAATCTAGTGTGGTATTATTAATTAAGTGTATCAAATTAATATACTGGAAATATACCAAAATATACTAAAGTCATTATTTCGATATACCATTACATTAAAAATATACCATAGAGTACAAAATAGACGAGATTATCAACCAGTGCATATCAAATATATCAAATTATTTATTTATTACGATTCTATAATTTTTATGTACGTAAATGCTTTTGCTAAAAATAATTGCGCTACAAATAGATAAAAATAGTACTCAAATTAAACATTTATGCCATAAAGGAACAACAAAATTATATATAATATAAAACATCAAGTTTTTAATACATAACTATCATCATGACAAATAAATAATTCTGCCAAAATTTCTTAATAATAATTATATTCACAGTACTATGTTGAATGTTGAAAATTGAATTCAACGCCTGCAAATAAGTGTAAATATTCTCAATGCTCTTATTGCTAAATACAATAGCGAAATGTTCATGCATCTACATATTTTACAAATTAATCAATTGCTAATTGGCATGTGAATAGTGACAGGTGAACAAATGTGTGATCAAATTTATAATGAGCTCATGCTCAAAAAAAAAGAGATTTATAATGTTAGAGAATCACTTGAAGTACAAAATAATTAGATAAATAGGTGAGAGGCTTTGTCTGTGTTTGTGCATACGTAAGTAGATCATAACTCATCAGCTGCGAGCTGCGAGCTGAGAGCTGAGAGTTGAAATCAATTACCCATCCGCTTGCATTTCGTTCGCATTTCGAGTTGAGCATTCGTTTCCCCTTGAGATTGTGGGTGGGTGGGTGTAAGGGGAGTGGCAGTCACTTGAGTACAAAAGTACACTGTGTACGGCAGTGTCGTGATAAATCATGTTAAGCTCTGCCCTCTGCCTCCCCGCCTCCCGCCTCTCTCATTCTGCTGCTGCAACTGCTAGCAAAATGGTGAATTATATCGTATATTCAGTGTAAGTAGATGCAGCTCTTTTATTTTTATATGTAGTATACTACTCATACTCATACATAACATATATACAAATCCGATGAAACATTTCAGCAGCGTGTTTGTTGCTATTTGCTTATCTACGCTGATGCATACAGAGAGGAGTGAGGACAGCTCCGACTCTGGGTGTCCGTCCGTCCGTCCGTCCGTCCATCACATGAGGGGAAGAGGCATCCCTTTTTAGAGTGAACCTACTTTATTATGCTAAAAACTCTGGGCCAAAGTGTATTATATGGCATAATCCACTAACAAAAATTGAGCAGGAATTTATTATGTTTTATATGCCTAAACAGACGTCAGTATCACGAACATGCGAGTGGCGAGGGCGTGTCAAAAAGTGGGAGAGCGGGAGAGAGGGAGAGTGTGTGTGTGAGTGTGGGCGGGCGCAGAAATACATAATGAATTATGCAGGGCACTCACAACTGCGAATCCTCGCAGTCCACTAAGCACACAAATACACAGACACACACACACAAGCGCACACACGCATACAGTGGCAGACATATCAATAATTCAACAGTCTCAACGAGAAAGCCAAAACAAAATACACAAATCAAGCGCAAGGCCTAAAAATCAACACAGCTGCACAACTGAAATATACCCATTAGATTATAGATTTCAATCGACCTCGATTATATGTTAGTAGTAGATGATGTGCATACCCATCGACAATTTGATGGGTAGCTGCAGTCGAAAGGGAGTGCAAAAAAAACAGAAGGCGACTCTCGACTTGATGAATTATAGAAGTAAATCTGAATTGAAATATAACTGAGCCACCTACATGTGTATTTTGATGTATAAGTATGTCGATACCCACACACACTCGCATACATAAATGAAAGCAATATGGACACAGGCCACACCTGAATATACATACATATATACGTATATATGGTTTGAGGTTATGTTCTCCCTCTACATTTATCGCAATTTTTTGGTTATTATGGCCAAATGAAATGCACGCAATATGAAGTGTAATATTTCATCAGAGTTAGCCAGCGACAGACAGAGAGACAGACAGACAGACAGACAGACAGAGAGCAAACACATAGCTGGACAGACTGACAATCACATAGAGACTCTGTTTGCCAGGTAAATGTGCTCGACTCTCCCAAACGTATAAATACCACAAAAAAAAGATTTATCATTGCACTCCCGCTCACCAACCATTCATTCATTCATTCGTTTGTTTGTTTCATTCGTGTGTAATTTATGCGACCAAATATTGAATTAATTCGCATTGCTTTATCAATATAATCGTATATATTTTCGGGCACAGCCTAATGAGCTGCATTTCGAGCAACAGGCAAACAGGCAAACAGTCAAAGCAAATTGAAAAGCCAATAACATCGCTTCTGACTTTCTATTGAGATGCCCAGAGAATATCAAGTAAGACGTAGCTAATCAGATAAATTAAGTTCGATTGAGATGCGTAAAAAGAAAACACCAAGTTTATTCTTATGAATGAGAGCAAAAGTCGTGTGTCTCGTGAGTCGTATGTGAATCCCATATGGGAAGCGAGATCAAACAAGTCCGAATACTTGTACATAATTAATCGGGCAGCTAATGTCTATGTGTTCTCCTTTTGCCAGCTTTCTCTTCGTAGTTGACAAAGTAATACTACAGCCGCAACACACAGCGACAGCTGTAGCGACAAGCTAACAGAAAAAGAAACAAGTAAGAAAGCTACAGTCGAGTGTACTCGACTGTGAGATACCCGCTACCCATTTTTAATAAGGGCAAAATATTGTGGTATTATTTTCAAAATATACCGAAAATACTAAAAATACTAAAAAATATACCAAATGGTATGTTTGGTATACCGATACATTACACCATTCAAGATATACCATAGACGGCACAATGTACCAGATTGTCGGCCAAAGCAACTCAGACCCCTAAGTAGGCGTTTTTGCCCATACAAAAGTATTTCTTTAATAACTTCCACAATTTTTATCTGATCGCAACAAAATTTTCAGGAATCATAACTACTTTAGATATTATTGTATATACCAAAACACTAGCTTCAAAATTACGCTGGCTATACGATTTTTTTTATTTTCGGGGGCGGACGTGGGCGTGGCAAAAATTTGAAACAAACTTGATCTGCGTGCAAACATAACAAATGCTGTCGAAAAAAAATTATAGCTCTATCTCTTATAGTCTCTGAGATCTAGGTGTTCATACGGACAGACGGACAGACACACAGACGGACAGACGGACATGGCTATATCGTCTCGGCTGTTGACGCTGATCAAGAATATATATACTTTATAGGGTCGGAGATGCCTCCTTCTACCTGTTACATACATTTCCTGCCGGCACAAAGTTATAATACCCTTCTACCCTATGGGTAGCGTGTATAAAAACAACGAAAAATCAAGTAAGAATGCTGCAGTCCAGAGTTCTTGACTGTGAAATACTCGCTACCCATTTTTAATGAGAACAAAACATTGCGATATTATTCTTCAAATTTACCAAACAATAATATACCGAAAAATACTAGATTATACTTAAGGCTATATTTGGCATAAAATAATAAATAATAATTTATGGAAAAATACTATTATTATATTTCATTTAAAATAATGGGTCGGAATAATAATATACTAAAATATACTAATAGTTGTATTACGTATATTGTATATCGATAGACTATGACTATCAAATTTAGCAGATTGCCAAGACATTCTGCAGAAGCTGTTTCCTTGCAATGTAAAAGTATTTATAACATATAATATTAATTTGATCGTAGCCAAATCAAAAATCAAAATAATTAAATAAATACATACTTTAAAGGATCGAGGTTGCCTTCTTTTGGGTGTGACTTATATATTCATAAAAGCATAACATCTCAATGTTATTACTATTATTATTATTAGTTACTACTCTTAAAAGATACCAACATAAATATATAGCAAAAAAAAAAAATTACACCATAGGCAATATTTGGTTTATGGATACATAATATTTAATTTAAAATATAAAATTATTCTTCATAAGGTCAAAATAATAAATACTAAAATATATTGTTAGCTGTATTTGGTATATCATATATAATATATAATACCAGATTGTCAACGGAAGCAACGGCAGCTGTTTTTCGCAAAATGAAATTCTTTTTATAATAACTTCTACGTATAATTTTAATCTGATCGCAGCCAATTCAAGAATCAAAATGATTAAAAATATACTCAACACTTGTTTTAGGGGGTCGAAGATGCCATTTACATGGCATTTAATCGAGGCACAAAGTTATAATACCCTTCTACCCTACGGGTAGCGGGTATGAAAATAGAGAAAGAAAAGAAAACTTTTGATGAGACTTTGGTGGCATGGTGCACGTGGCCAGGCTTAGCCTTATGGCTAAGTGGCTGGCTGCAATTCCTGTTCTGTTCTGTTCTGTTGGTTTCCTTGAATTGCTTTTAGTGCCACAAAAAAGCTGACGTAAGTTGGCCTTAGATCACGAGCCGCTTTGAGCCGCACTTGTGAGTGTTAAAAGTACTCGCACTCGTGGTCCTTCTAGTCGTAGTCATAGCCGTGGTCGTCGTCAACGTCGTCGTCGTAGCCGTAAAGTGCATTTTGTTTCCCAAGAATGCCATGTATTTCTCAAGTGAACCTGCTCAGATTCATTCCCTACTCTCCCCCCTTTTCCGTCGAGGTAGAGATACTACTACTTTTGTGGACAAACAAAAGCCTAACGAAAACTAAAAAATAAAAAGAAAACTTGACAATACTTTCAAGTTTGTTCAAGCTGTAACTAGACACACACACACATACACACACACTTACAGTGGCGAGCGAAAGTATATAAACCAGGCAAAGCTAAAGCCAAAGCCTAATGCATGCGTAGGAAAAAACTTTAGTGCACGAAGCTAAAGTCTTTAGGATCTGTAACCAACTCGAAACTCAACTCAACTCGAACTCGAACTCGTATCAACTGCAGTTTCAAAAACAGTTAAACTCTTTTTATACCACATATATTCTCTATTTTAGTTATATACATATGTATGTATTTCAGTTGATACACGTGGCTAATGGATTTAAGTTCGAGCTGAGCGACGCAACCAGCCGCATTTTCAGTTAACAACATCCATGGCCTCAATTGTGATCCAATTACAAAATTTCTTAGGGCGCTAATTCAATTACGAGTACTACGAGTGTTTTCCCCCCCCATCTCTCTCTCCGACTGAACTGAACTGAATTAAGCTACTTACACAATAATTGACTTCAACAAACTGCATTTGTTGCGCATTTATCTATGTGAACCGGAGAAGCAAGCCACCTTCTAGAAGAAGGACTAAACTCAAGTGCCACAAAAGATAAAAAGTAAACTTTATCAAAGTGGTAGAATGGGTAAAATGAAGTTGCGAGTTACGTTGGAGCTGGGGTTGGGGTTGGGGTTGGGGTTGGGGTTGGTGCTGGGGAAATAAAGATGAAGATGGCTGGTAAGCTGGCGCTGAAGTGCGTTGGGCTTTGTTTACTCACCAGGCGGCATTTCCGCTTCCGCTCTTCGCAGCTTTTTTTGCCCACATTCAGTTGTGGTTTTTACTACTGCTGCTGCTGCTCCATCAAATTGCAATATCCGCGATAGCAACAGCGACAGCGACAGCGACAGCGACGGAGAGAGTGCGACATCAAGCGCCTGCCATCGATATCCAAGTCAGTTGACTGCGTCTTTGCACCCTCTTTTCCCTTACCCCTCTTTTTTTGCTCACTCCATCTTCTGCTGTGTACTGTGTGTGCAAGATTAATGCATTTTAGCCAAGCCGAGCCGTGCCGGGCCGCATTGTGTGGGTGAGAGAGAGAGTAACTTAATACTTTGGTTTCACTTCAAATGAGCAGGCAACGTTGCTGCCATTTCCCCACTTCCCCATTTCCCCATCCTCATCCCTTTTGCATTTTGCAGAGCACTCTTTGCATATCGATGGCTCTTCAGCCAGAGACTTGCTACTGTTTAAAGAGCAGTTTACCCTCAAAGAACTGTTTTGCTGTTTTGCAAACTACCATAGTTGAAAGAGGGCGTGAGTGTGGGTGAAGATGGTGGATGCAATTTGATTGATGACCGCACATTCATCTGGTTTAAATAGTTGGCATTTGTTGTTTGTCTAATGAACACGCTATTCAAACATAATTGAACAGCTTGATGACACCCAATTATGGACTGGCTAATTGAGTTCAATATTTGCCATGGCAACATTTTCATTCATTTTCGACCAAGATTCGACAGCAGCACGAAACAAATCGAATGCAAAGTAAATTCATTAAAAATTGATTTGTGCAACACCAAAACTAGATATGTAGGTTGTGCGATTAAATACGGCAAAAGTTTATAATCAAAAACATTGCGGCAGCTACCTCAAAATATAATGTTAATTAAATGCATTTGCTAAAACAGCAAAATTTCGTTAATCAATGTGATATTAACCGCAACTCAATGCTTGTAAATTGGCATTGCAAATTAGAGCGATAAGTAACAAAATTGAATGGCGAAAATAATTAATTAAAGAGCAATTCATGTGGCTGATACACACTTGCAATACATACGAGTACACGGATAACAAACAAATAAGCAGCAGCTGGCCACCAACAACAAGGTGTCAACGGTACAAAGTTGCAATTAAATTAACAACCACGTATCAATAAATCGTACAATATAAGCAGCAGCAAATTAAACAAAAGCAACAGCAAAAAAATCAAGTGAGAAAACTGCAGTCGAGTGTGCTCGACTGTGAGATACCCGTTCCCTATTTAAATTGAAAGTAACACCAAATATAGTTTTTTAAATACTTTATTATTATTTGTGGTATATTAATTTGGTATATTTTAAAGTGTATACCAATTATTTTTAAAATATACCAAAATACTAAATTAAGGCGGTCGTAACCATTCGTATATTTTAAGAATTATACCAAATATGTTTTAGTATATTGCAGTTTTTGTGGTATATGTATCTGGTATATTTTAATAATGTTTAGTATTATTATTGGTTTATTAAGTTGGCATATTTTAAGAATGATTCGTCATATTCCTAAAATATATCGAATTAATAAACCTCAAAAATACTGAAATATACCAAAAGCTAATATATCTAAAGAATACATAAATCTATCAAAGAAAATATTTGGCATATTAATATACTATTACATTTAAAATTTGTCATACACAAATATATTTTATATTCTATATGGGGTCAGAGATGCCTCTCCTCATATACAATTCCTTACCCTAAGCTTATTTTAGTATTTTTCGCGATGTATTTATTTGGTATATTTTAAGAATAATACCAAACATTCTTAAAATATATCAATATATACATACATACATACAGAAAGAATACTAAAAATACCTTAAAAATAAAACAACAAAATATACCAAAGTAAATATTTGGTATTATATAATTTATCGATTTACTGTTACATTTAAAATATATCATATATATCTGCCTCCTGCAAGTTACATGTAATTCATGAAGGTATAAAGTTATATAATACCCTTCTACCCTATGGATACCGAGAATATAAATACAGGTGAAAAGCAAAGTAAAGCACGTAACTGACACAAAAGCAAAAAGCAAAAGAAAAAAAAAAATGGGTGAAATGTGTTCATTGGACGGACGAGGGTTAAACGATAATTTATCTTTCTCTTTGGCATCTCAGCTGAGTTAATTGATAATCAGCAACTTGTTGGACAACTCTCGCCGTGTGTTGCACTTTTATTTAGCAGCACATAAATGACAAATTAAATAATGCGCATTTAATTAAAATGACACTCCAAATGGCAACAGACAGTAGACGCTAACTACACACACACATACACAGAATGGGAACAACCAATCTGACGACGTTAGACTTTGGGAAAAGATTTCATTTTATCTTGTTGAGCAGCGTGTTTGTGTTGCAATTTCTTATTCTTGCCATGATGCGAGCAAAACTAACAAAGCACGTGGATAATTTTAATTTTATGTACTTTCTGTTGCAGACACACACGAGCCAAACTTTTCAAAATTGTTTTGCCAACAAGCAGCAGCAGCAGCAGCAGCAGCAGCAGGAGTAGCAAAAGCAGAAGCAGCAGTAGCTATAAATCTTAGCATACCGCAGGGCGCACAGCAACTTTTGTGGCGCTTACGCTCTACGTAGTTCAAGTCTCGTCGAATGCCACAATGTGGCTTGAGCAATTTGTGCAGCACCAACAACAACAACAACAACAACTACGAAAACAACAACTAGAACGAGAACGTTAACTGAAACTGTAACTGCAACTGAGAGCAACTGTATCAACAGTGAGCGCACAAAGTACGTATACGAATGGAGGATTCCTCTCGTACATTAGTTTTACTTTTCCACATCACATGTGATGCTGGGGGTGTCATATTGAAAAAAAATTGCTTTCAAATTGGGCCAAACCAAGCACAATAAAAAAAACATCACACACACACACATACACGGCAGAACAAAATAACGGGGGAGAAAAGAAAACGCAAACAGAATGGCAGAAAAAAAGAGTTGAAACAAAATGTCCGGCGGCAACTACAAAATTTTTGTTTCGAAATTAATTGCAGTGGTTGCAGATAGACCAAAAACCAAAAACCAAAAAATAAAAATAAAAGGCAAGGAATACACGAAAAAAAATCAACAATATCTTTTACCCAACGAAGTTTCGATACTCTTGCAAGAATATAAAATATTACGTATACGTATAAGGATCATATCTTTAAACAATCTTTTAGGTAAAGTTATTTAAAACATAGCTTTATATATTTGTAATTTTCTCAAGGCAAATACGTTGCTCTGAAAAATTCAAGTGTGAGTGGCAAGGATTTTGCATACTTTTGTCACTTTTTTCTCACAGTTATTCAGCAGATTTGACCAAACTAAAGCTGAATGCGAATGCGACTGCAACTGCGACTGTGAATGCAAGTTGACAAGTTGACGACAGCTGGCATTTGACCGGACAGGTATTGTGGTATTCTGGTCGCCATGAAATGTGAATTCTCGTAGTTGGGCATTGTTCATGTCAAGGATCACAATTCTTGAGAACATGAACTTTTTCAAGTCAAACAAAAAAATAAAACAGAATCGAAAAACGAAAAATTACTCAAAAACATTATCTTTCAGTTAATAGAAAAACAAAAAAATACTGTTCTTATACAACTTCATTTAGGACTATCCAATTTTTGTTCTTTTTGGTTTTCTTTTTGTGCCGCTGACTAAGGACCATTTAGTTTAAGTGGACTGTCCATTTCACCGGCAGTTGTTCCTTTGTTGTGTTGCTTTTATTTCTTTCAAGAGGAGGGCGAAGTACAGAACATTCACACATGCTGATAAATTCATACTTATACCGCGTGTATATTGCACAATTCTTTAATGTTATGTTATGTTTATTGATTTCGAGGAATGTTTAATGAATTGCAAATACGCACGCAAGCACAACCCTATACAGTGCGTGTATGTGTGTGTGTGTATCTACTTATTATTCCCGCTACCCATATATGTATGTACATAAGTGTGGAAGGGTATTATAAATTTGTGCCTACAGGAAATGTAGCAAGCTTACTTACAATAATAACTACAAATATGTCTAGGTATATATTTCTTGAAAATTTAGTTGCCATCAGATAAAAATTGTGAAAAGCATTTAAAAAATAATATTGTATTGCAAAGATAGTAAAATAAACTAAAGGCTATATTTGTATAGTGATACACTATTACACTTAAAATATACCATGAAGTCAAAAATATACCGTATACCATATATACAAACTAAAATACATATGTACATATATATATTCAACATTATTATTTGTGCACTATGGTATTTTTGGTACTTTATGGTATATTTTAAATGTATTAGGGTATCATTTTTCGCTATTTTTCTGTATATTAATGTGATATATTTTTAAGTGTAATACTGCATGGTATTCTATGGTATATTTTTAATGTAATAGTACATAGATATACCAAATAATGTATTCGGGTTTTAGTTGCTTTGGTTAACAATCTATAAAATTTGGATTGTAGCAGTATATTGATATACTAATTATAGCCCTCTGGACATTTTAGTATATTTTAGGTATATTTTGCAATATTTTTATCGAAAGTGGGTATCTCGCTGGCGAGCATACTCGATTGTAGCTTTCTTACTTATGTTAATATGCAATGAGAACGCTGTAAAAATACCAAGAATGAAAACATTACGCTTTTTTTTCGTAATTTCATTTAAACATTTTTATGCATTACAGATTTCTGGTGGCAGCAGTTTGATGTAAAATCTGTCTTTACCTGAATATTTATGCAATACTTAAACACTTGTAGACATTAATTCAGTTCAATTCATTTCATATTGAACTCCACTCAACTCAAATGCGAGTGGTTGAGTCATGGAGTGTTGGAATGGTGTGGAATGGAGTGGAGTGGAGTGGAGTGGAGTGGCATGTGGCGTGTCGAAATGTATCGGAGTTTGTTGAGGCCTCTCTTCATTTGACACTCCATGTTTATTTATCTTGTTAGCCACATACCCAGAGACACGCCTTCCTCCTCTTTTGCACCATATAAATTAATCAATTGCAGACATATACTGTGACATACATGCGTGTGGCAGAGTCGCCCGCAGACAAATATTTGCCACATCTGTATAAACTTTGGACAAAATGCCGAAATGTGCGCGAAGCAGAGAAGCGAGAGAGAGAGAGAGAGTGTGTGAGAGGGGGAAGGGGGAAGAAAGAGGGAGATAGAGGTACTCGTATGTTGTCCAGTTCAGGCAGCAAAACGAGTCACGATGGGCATCAAAGCTGCAGTTCAGCTGTCAATTGAAGTCGTTGCTGTCACCGTCGTGACAGAGAACATCACAAATATCCACACACACACATACACCGACTGAACACACACTCTCACACACACACACAGACAGAGGCCCAACAGAACGAGAACACGCATGCTGTGGGCTGACTGATGTGCGCTGTTGACTGTTTGTTGTGTGCTCGTCTATAAATCATGTTAATTACGTTATAGCAAATAATTTGCCTGCATTTCCACACACCCGCACAGAGAGTGAGAGAAAGAGAGAGAGACTGACACACATATGTAGCCATGGTTCATACATAACATATTGTATACTAACATGAGGCTGCTGGCTCCTGCTGCTGTTCGTCATGTTTCTCGCTGTTCGTCGCTGTTCCCAGTCTCGGACAGTTGGCAGTTGGCTCACACACATCTGTAATGCATCACTTATTTGCTTGTTGTCATGTGCGGCTCTGCAATATTTGCGGTTGGTCTGAATTCAGCAAAACCAACTGTGCGTATACGCAACATCATTACAGCCCCAACGAACGTAACCTGTTCCGGTACTTGTTCCGTTACGTTAACTTCCTTAGCCCACATACCATACTCGCATACTATATACTACAACATCTGCGAGTGCTCACAAATATTAGCTTATAATCTATCTTTGGCAAAGTGCTCTCTTATTATATTGTATATTGTATACAAATAATAATCAACAAGTGACCATGATTGTTTCCCATTCTAATTATTTGCCTATCAAGCTTTTAGTACTTTATTTAAATATGTGAAGAAACAGTTCAGGCCAATTTAATAAGAGGAAACAAGTAAGAAAGCTACCGTCGATGAAAGCAAAACAGCGCAGTTCATTGGTTCGGATGAATTCTGTTAGAGAACTGACGTTTATTTCTATAAATCCTAATTCTTATATAGCTAACAAATTTTTTTTTTTTTATATTTATAATATGCAACTCATGAACATTTAATATCCTTAAATGCATTTCAAGTAGTTCAAAATATCTTGTCACAGTGCATTATGTGTGAGATACATTTTTAGGATCTTTTCTTGTTTGTTCTATATTTTTATGAAATATATGTACACTATTGTCTTCATGTTCATGTTTAAACAGCAGTATTATGCTTTCAATATACAAAATTAATACTAAAAGATACCGAAGGTTATAATTAGTATATAGATATACTTCACCCTCAAGTTATATCAGTAATTTTATATTATTACTTAAATACATATAAAAAGAAATAAAAAATAATTATATATAATGTGCACATAAAAAAGCAGCTGCACTTTTACACAGACACACAATTTTATTCCACTTAATATTCACACTTGATTGAACAAAAAGAATTCATGACGCGTTACTCAACATTTAGTTTGAAGTGAAATTTTAAACACTATTACTTCTACTTGCAACATGTTAGTCTGCATTAGACGAACTTACAATCGCTGTGAGCAAATTGTCAGCTCGACATTCTATTTGCGTTCATTCAACCTGCCACCTCGCAGTCTCTCGTTTGCCACCAGGGAAGCGATGGGAAGAAAAAGCGATTGCAGACTGGCCTCAGCCTGCTCTGGTACCCCCAGCTAGCATGACAATAGCCTGTGGCAGGCCCCGTGGGAGTCAGAGAGTCAGGGAGTCAGCGAGTCGACTAGTCGACTAGTCGAGTAGTCGACTGAAGAGTGTAGAGTGCTGTGGGATCGTAAGTACTGGTGTGCAGTAAGTATGGACAACGTTGTGCCCTGGTTTAATTGAGTTTGCCACAAGCAAATAGCCCGACTGACAGTTGAAGTTGCAACTTTAAGCACTTGCTCACAACAGAGTGCCACTGAACAGCAGCAGCAGCAGCGACAACACTGGGCACTTGGCCAGCTGCTTGTGGCGCATTTGAAAATGGCTTCTGATGTCGGGTGTTAGCTGCTCTATTGTGGCAATGTGGTATATTTTACATTCTATGGTATATTTTGAATGTTGTAGATACGACAGATACGGTCTTAGGTATATTTTAGTATTTTGCAGTATATTAATGTAGGAATAATTTTGTATGTAATAGTATATCACATTTCCAAATAAAGCCTTTAGTCTATATTAGTATTTTTCAGCAAATTAATGTGCGTATATTTTGTTGTTTTTGAATATAGTAAAATATCGATACAATAAATATAGTCTTCATCGCATTTTAGTATTTTTCAGTATATTTTTGTGTGAATGTAATAATATGTTATTATACCACATACATATATCCTTTGGTCTATTTTAGTATTTTTCAGTACATTAAAGAAGAAATACTTTTGTACTCTATGGTATATTTTGAATGGTGTAGTATATCAATACACAAAATTCAGTCTTCGGTATATTTTAGTATTTTTCAGTATATTAATGTGTGCATATTTTGCACTCTATGGTATATTTTTAATGCTGTAGTATATCGATAAGCCAAATATAGTCTTTGGAATATTTTTGTATTTTTCAGTATACGATTGTGAGTATATTATGTACTCTATGGTATATTTGGAATGTAATAGTATATTAATATACCACATACACATCTATTAGTATTTTTCAGTATATTAATGTGGTATGTTTTAATGTTTAAAACAGATACTGGGTGTTTCACAGTCGAGTGTGCTCGACTTGTTTTTAGTTCGAACAGACAAGTGGCCATCATAAAGCAGGCCGCACAAAATGGCCGTATGTCGAGATTTCAACACTTGAAAAAAAGTGTCTCGCAAGACAATAGAGGCGATAGGGCCCATCATCATTTGGGACAGCACACTTCCACTTATTTGTTGTCCCACATATTTAACCATGTGTTCCACATACACACACCCTAACACACACACCCAAGCACACACACACATATCGTGGTTTGTCTGACTTTGAGCAGTATATGAAGTAGCTGCTGTTTGTCGCTGGCTATCGTTTAATGCACTGGAAAAATGATTTGACTGGGCCAGTTCCGTTGCCCAATTTGCGGTCGAGTTTCTTTACAGCAAACTTTGAATGCCGGACCCCACTTGTGTCATAGTATAGTTATAGGAAAACGCTCGAAGCGGTTCTCATTCCAAATCAGTCTTTAACTCCAGCGCTGACCTTGTCGCTTTTGTTGTACTGAGAGTGCTTTGTGTGTGCTTCAAATTTATGATTTGAAATGTGACTTTGAAAAGCGAATCTGGCGAAACATCTTTTGCGTTTTGCCCATTGCCGTTTGTCGTTGTCGTTGCCATTGCCATTGCCATTGCCGTTTGCCTTTTACTTTGCTGCTGTCTTTCAGTTTCATCTTTGCGTTTTCCTTCGTTTCGCTTGACATTTCACTTTTTGCCATTTTCACAATATATTTTCTCTCTATGGCATTTGTTGTTGCCCTTTTGCTGACAAACATATTCCCCCTTTTCTTTTCTTTATTTTATTTTTCTCCTTTTTTTTGCTTTCTTTCTTAACTTGTGGTTTGCATGTGAAGCCAAAAGGATATGCTGATGATACTGCTGTGCTGTGTGTTGTTTGTCATGCATGCAAGAGAAGATGTTCAGATACTGGCACATTGAATTATCAGTGCGAACCTCAAAGGCATGCTCCATAAGCTTCATGCGCTCGCTGCATAAGTATTCACTACGGCAAACGCTCGACAAGCACTTCAAGAATCCAAAAATTCATTAATGTAAAGGTTCAAATAATATACACAACTTTAAACAGGCATATTGAATTATAATTTAAGCAGTGCTAATTTAACTGCACTTGGCTAAAATATTTAAAACAAATTTATAAACATGGCAAAAATATTTGAAAAATAAATGAAATGTAGAATAATATTTTATTATTCGAAAATAATTTAACTACTATTACGAAACTTATTTTTTAAAGATAATTGGCTTAATTTTCAATTAAAATACTCAGATTGATAATAAAATTATAAAGACGCATTTTAATGTTGAAGCATTTATTAAAAAAATCTTTAATATTAGCTCTTGCTAACCAATTTTAATGAAAGCAAAACAGTGCGGTATTAAGTTAATTTATACTAATATATATATATATATATATATATATTTATATAGTACTACATTATAAATAATCCACAGATTACAAGTAAACCCCATAGAAAGAAGTCTTTTTATAAGCAACATACATTTTTCAATTAAAATAAACTCAATATGATAATAATAATGTAGGAAAAGCGGAAATTTTTTAAATGAATTCTTTTTATAAGGCTATATACAGTAGAGCTAATATTTGTGTGCCACAAATCTGAAAAGACTCTACTTGATAATAAACTAAGCCAGCAAAATTCCTGAAAATGAAAAGGGAATCATTTCAGTGATTTAGAAGAATCTGTTTATAAGCCACATTCGTAGAACTAATGATTCTTTAAATAAAATAGACCCAATTTCATGATAACAAGTTAAGTCTTCATCAACAGAAAGCTGAAAAATGTAAAATGAAATCTATTTATAAGGATACATATAGTTGAGCTAATAATTGTCTGCCACAAGTCTGAATAATTGGCTGACTTATTGCGGATCAACTGCTTTAAATGGGTCAACTTAGCATTTGCTACTGCCGTAGCATAATTGAATTCGTGATTGCTGCTCTCTTTCTCTCTATTTATCTCTTTCTCTCTCTGTGTATATAGAGCATGCTTCAGTTCGGTTTGCCTTTTGCTATGGAAATTCCTTTCATGTTTTTAATTATTTTCTTATGCCTCACTTAAGTATCTTTTGCCTACTTGCCCTTCGCCATATTTCCTGTACGCTCTCTCTCTCTCTCTCTGTCGCTCGCTCTCGACGCACTTTCGAGTGCTTTGTAATTTTTGCGGTTTTTAAGCCTTTGTGGGTAGACTTCCATACTCCGTCGAATTGTTGCCGCCCCTCTTTGGCACTTGAACCCTGTATCAATAATGTGGATTTCGGGGGCTGTCAGTTGCCGGCTGTTGTCCTTTTGTTGTTGCTGTTGCATTGTTGCCGTTGTAAAGATTTAATCTTTAGCTGCTGTGGATAATTGCGGACTTAAGCATGCGCATAAAAGTCATTACGTTGACTGCCGCAAAACGAGCAATTTAGATTTATTCTAATTAGTGGCCCCAGCAACAACATCAACAACAACAAGAACGATAACAACAACAAATGCTTCGACATCAGCATCGGCAACAACAATTCAAATGCTAATCAAAGCTTTTTTGGGGGTACAAACGGAAGCGTGTCTTGAAAAATGTCGCGTCTTAAGCGATGAAGTTGCCTGGAAAATCTCATTGAAATCAACAGCAGCTGTTCGCATTTTTTTAGCTTTTTTTTTCTTCTTCCTTTTTTTTCGCCTTCCCTTTGTAAATTGTTGCTGGGCATATTGCGCATACGTTCTGTAGGCTGAGCTGATAATTTAAAATAATTTGCAAGCATTTCGATAGGAAATGATATCACATTGCACGCGATTACAATATTAAATATTTAAGAACGGCAATTTGTAAAAGTTGCTTTGCCAAAAAATTAGAAAATGTTTTGCTACCTTTTTGAAGACTTAAAGATGTCACTAAATGTCTTTTATTTGCTCTCTCTTGTTGTCTATTTAATGCAAAAATTGGTATATCGATATATTAAATAAAACATTCGCTATATTTTTGTATTTTCCAGTAAATGAATAATAATTTAGTATATTTAAGGAGTATTACTACTGGTTGGTGTAATTTCAATGTAAAATTATGTCGGTATACCATATATAGATTTTGGTATATTTTAGTACATTTATTTTTTCTTTTTTCTTAGAATCTCTTACTCTGCTCCTTTCTAATTTTAGAGTCCACTCTTGATTCATTTGATAAAGCAAATGTTACGATTTGTCTCAAGGAAATGCGCGACAAGCTCGAGTTTTTGCATAATAATAATGGGAAATATGCTGGGCATAATGTATTCATATTGTGCGTATATATCACTCACAATCTTGGGCTTGAAATATGCCTTTGAATTAGTTGAACATGGCAATATTTCGCGCAAGTTTTGTTTTGTTTTGTTTTAAAGTCGTTGCGTTAAATGGGCACTGAAACAATCAGTTATGTGTGCCTTATCTGAGCTTAACTGACTTCGTCACACTCAAGCTCGTACCTTTCTTTTTCTCTTTTTTTGTTGTATATTGACTTGATGCTTTAGCTAATGATTTCGCCCTGCAGTGGGGCAGCCACGCTGCGTATACGCAATACGCAGTCACTTTGTTTCAATATGCATGCCACGCCCTGGCTTTTGCCAACGCCCACACATGCTGTGTGTGAGTCGGAGGGGGCGGGCCCAAAGTCACTTAACCAAATAAATTTTCAACCAAAAAAAAAAACCGAGGAGGATAACAAAAAAGACATGAGAGAGAGAGAGAGAGAGAGAGAGAGAGAGAGAAAAGGCAGATGGAGAGGCAGGGAAAAGAGAGTGTTGTTTGCTGCTGTTGCTCAAGTATTTATTTTGCCTGAGTGCGCTACAGTTTTTAAGTTTGTTTGCGCTGTGTTTGCAGGGCAACTCAAGGCACAACTTGCAAATATTCATTACAAACACACACTCACACACATGCTCGGTAAGTTGAGCTGCCTCACTCACACAGAGAAACACGTCGAACGCTATGGCACAGAAGCAAACTTAATGTGATTAAAATTGTATGGCTGTTGGTGGCTGCTTTTCCTTTGGCTGCTGCTGTTCTTGCTGCTTCTGTTTCTGTTTCTTCGGCACCTTATCGTTGTGCACTTTCACCTATGGCAAGCCCAGAAGAGACGCCAGCGCGAATAACAGCGGCAGCTTGCAATAAAACCAAAGTGTGGCAACGCTCTGTAGTGAGCTTGAGCCTGGTGTGGCAGCCACATCTTAAAGTAGCAAATTTATTTGGCATTTCTTGATTTTATGTTGCGTTTATTTTGCGATTGCGCATACGCCACATTGGCCCAGCAAACCGGTAACCGGCAGCGGCAACAGCAACGGCAACGACAACGGCATTGTTAAAGCGCCGCTTAATGGATGCTTAAATAAAATTTTAAAGCATTTGAAATTTAGTGTCGAGTTTTAGTGTTTGTCATTAGTGTTTTGGCAGGCGTTAAATATTTAATGGTCGCTGCGGACAGAGCAACGACATAGATGGCGAGAGTATGAAGCACAAACCAGAGGCAGAGGCAGAAGCTGATGTAGAAGCAACAGCAAAACGTAAATGCCGCTTGAAGCGTTGCAAATTTGCAACAAAGTGTTTGTGTTGTGGATAATTAATATGACCAAAAAGGCAGAAGGGGCATCAGAGCTATGTTAGTTGAGGCTCTTGGCAAATTGACAGAAGGTTTACGACGACCAGTTCTGCGAATTGTCCAGCAAAAGTTACACAGCGCACAACATTCATCAAGAATTATACCACTAGACGAACAGTTCGTGTATAACTTCAAGTCGATTAAGTTTGCAAGTGTTATTTGCCACTGATTTGCACGAACAGTCAAAGTAAAGTTCAACTTTCCGCACAATATGTAAAAGTCAAATTTAACTTCTCATCTCGAGCGTCTTTTACATTCCCGATCCATTTTCATTGAATGTCAGATAAAAGCGACATCAAACTCACGCTAAAACTAGAACTAAAAATACTGTAAAGAAAGATTTATTCAAGTGTACTCGACTGTGAGATACTCGCTTCCCATTTTCAATAAAAGCAAAATAGTGCGGTATTAAACTTAAAATATACCAATATACTAAAAAATACTAAAATATATCAAAACGTATATTTAGTATATCGATATACTTTTACACTAAACATATACCACAGAGTACGTAATATACCAGATTAGAACATCGATATACTATTACATTAAAAATATACCATAGAGTATAAAATATACCCGATTGTCAAACCAAATCAATTAAAACGAATACACACTACCCATTTTCAAAAAAAGCAAAACGTTGCGATATTCTCCTTACAATAAAATATCAATTTTATATACTGAAAATTACTAAAAATATACCGAAATATATATTTAGAATTTCGATATACTATTACATTAAAAATATACTACATAGAGTACAAAAATCGGCAGTTTGCTATATTTGGTATATCGATATACTGTTTCATTACAAATATACCATAGAGTGAAAATATTCTAGATTGTCAACCAAAGCAATTAAAACCGACATTTGCCGCCTATTTTTAATAAAAGCAAAACAATAAATTATACCCACTTAATATACTGAAAAGATACTGAAATTTATATATAGTATATTTATACTATTACATTACAAATATAGTACATAGAGTACCAAAACAACTAAAACCCGACAGCACAGAAACGGATAGTCGAATTGGACTTGGCTATATCATCTCGGCTGTTTGGGCTGACCAAGAATAAATATACTTTATATAATACACTGCTACGCTATGGCTTAAATAGAGATTTACCTGAAAATATTATGTATAGTAAATAGTAGTAAATATAATTTAAGAAAAGAAATTGCGTAACTTCGATTTCATTTCGGCCATAAACTAGAAGTCCAAGTGGTTGCCTGTGTGTGTAAGAATATGCAGACGAAGCTAATCTATAACTCTTAAGCTGCTCTGTGCTTACGTGGCACACACATACACTTGGGATATGCATATTGAAAGCAACACTGGGCAGAGCACTCTCAATTGGCACAACAACAATGCAGATGCAGATGTGGATGTGGATGTGGATGTAGGAGAAGGAAGAGGATGTGATGAGAAAACGTAGCCGAAAAAAAATCGAAAAACCAGAAGCGAAAACCAGATGCAGATGCAGATGTAGATGTGCAGCAAGCAGGCTATTAAGTACACGAGGGAAACTACTTTTAACCCAAATCTGCGGGCATAAAAGACATCGTGAGAGGCCAGGCCAAAGAACGAAGAGGCAGGCAGTGAGGCAGTGAGGCAGGCCACATATGAGCACAAATAATGCAACGATGGCGGCTCTATGATGGTCACGTGGAGCACTGCCAAAGAGCCGGCAAAGAAGTGGCAAATGGCAACAGCGAGAAATGCAACTGAAATCGACAAGACGAAGAGGGAGAGGGAGAGCGAGAACGAGAGCGAGAACGAGAGGAGGAGAAGGAGGCACAAACAAAGAGACAGCGACACTTGTCTGACAGGAGCAGCAGCGGCAAAAGCAGCCTGGCAGGCGTCATCCGGCTACAGCTTCCCTCTTTTCTCTCTCTCTCTCTCTCTCTCTCTAAGCGCGCTAACATACGCACATACAATGCGATAGAGCAGAGGGTGTGGAGGGGGGGCACTTTGGCAACGCGCCTCGTGCCGCAACAGATTCAGATTCAGATTCAGTTTCAGATGCAGATGCAGATTCACATGCTGCAAGCGTGATTAAGCTGCAATTTTTATACAATATTTACACACAGTTGGTTTCGTCGAGGGGGCGGGGCAGATCGGGGGCTGTCCGGGCCATACTATATAATGACATTCATGCACAGTTGCAAATGCCGACGCCGCCAACAAGCGTCGCCGTCGCCGTCGTCGTCGCCTTGGCGGCTGCCATATAATACAGATATTACAATATGCGGATTATTAGGCATTATGCATGTGTGTTTCCTCTTTTACTCCCCCACTCCCCCACTCGCTTGCTCACTCTCTCTCTCTCTCTCTCTCGCACACTTTCTACCTCACTCTCCTTCTGTTATTGTGCTAACAATTTCTATTCATAAAAGTGTGTGTGGCATGCAAATTTATTGTGTACTTTGCCGCCAAGCTGCGGCATTTTCATTTTGGCTTTGCCTCTGATTCTCATTCTCATTCTGATTCGGATTCGGATTCTGCTTTTGCTTTTGCTTTTGCTTGCAGCTAAAGCGAGTTTTTGATTGGGATTTGCATTTGCCATTGGCATGTTGTCTGTGTCTGTGTCTGTGTGCGGGAGACGAGAGAGAGAGAGAAAATATGTTGAACGGTATTGGGATTTGGGTGCCAAGGTTTCTGGGTTGAGTGTCCAACCAACGAGTTCCCGCACACTCTGTGGGCGTCTGCTTGTCATTAGCATCGCATTTGTTGTGCCATCGCACGGCACAATGAAGCAACATTATCAGCCAGCTGGATTTTCGATATGATGTCAGGCATGGGGGGAACACACTCTGCTTATTCAAATTGTTTGAAAATCTCTCTCTTTCCCTTTCTCTGCCAGGCTCAATGCTCGACTAAAGCTTATGGCTCTCGCACTTATGATTAAATTTATAGCACATATAAGCATCAAATAATTCACTCTATATCGCTTCTCAGAAAAATTCGACTAATTCTCCAAGCATTAACAGCGTTGTTACACGAAACATAAACTCAAATTTATTGGCACTGCTTTCAAGATGCATTTTAAGTTTTTTATTTAGCGCACTTTGATCATAAATTGAACTTCAATTTGCTCTATACATACAAATATCCAGAATAACAAATTTGATTAGGTCAACACAAAATTTCAATAGAATTTATTTAACAAAAATAAAAAGTAAATTGTAAAATTACTAAATACTTATAATCAAGTTAAGTCTCTCATTTGAATCAGCACAATAGTAACTTTGAGTTTAGAAAAATAAAACACCAAAAGAGAAGATTGAATTATATTTAAATTTAATTCTAGAAATTTAAAATTAATTTCTATTTCTTTTCAGTTAAATTTAACAATTATCTAAAATATAATAATTATTTGAAAAATAATATAATAATTTTATTTAAAAAAGTGAACTTAATTTTTTTTTGCTTACTTTATCTATATATCTATCTATATTAAACTTTTATTATAAAAATCAAACTGAATTTATATTTTACTCAAATTAATTTGATTTATTAATTCTAATTATATTTTGATTATATAAAAAATACACATATATTTTGAATGTTCTTATTTTTTATTACAAAATCCAAAATTTATTTAATTTTTTTTTTTAAATTAAATTTAACAATTTAACAAACTTCACATTCTTTTTTTTTAAATGCATTTTATCAATTAAAACTAATTATTTAAAAAAATAAAATCAAAATACATTTTCAATTATGTTAATAATTATATATGTTTATTATGTTTTGTATTATAAAAATTTAAACTTCATATATTTTTTTAATTTAATTGTACAATAAACATTAGTTATTACAAAAAAAATATATTTTTATTAATATTTAATATTAATATATTTATTATAAGTATCAAATTGTATATATATTTTATTCAACATTAATTTTAGCAATTAAAACTAATAATTTCGAAATAAAAAAAATAAAAATATTTAATTTTGTAGTGTAATAATTTAGGGTTAAATTGTTTTTTTTTTTTAAATAGATTTTCCAATGAATAATAATTATTGAAAAAAATAAAATTATTTTTATATATATTTAGTTTTTTTTTTTAATTCAAACTTCATTCATCTATTTTACACAGTTAAATTTAATTTCAAAAAATAATGAAAGCCTAACTTATATTTAATAATTGAATGCCACAAAAAATGGTCCCTAATTTAAATTGTTAGTCAACTGTAAATAAATAGAATCAATGAATTCTTTTTTTATTCACTTTAAAGCTATAGTCAAGCAGACTTTTCAAATGGCCATTTGAGGACTGGGTATAATAGGCTCATAGGATTTAGTAGTATATATGTATATATTGAAAGAGAAAAGTAGGCAACATTTTTAAATGCTTTGCACTAAGCTCTTTTGTGGCCCGTTAATGTTCATTATATGTCTGCACAACACACACACACACACACACAATTGGTTGGTGCTACTTATTTATTTATTTTGCCACTTAAGACCTTAAGTGCCAACAAATAAATTACAATTACACCCCACAAACAAAAAAATATAAAAAACCGTAAAAAAGTAAATAAAATTGCAACAACAAGAGTTCAAATGATAGAGAAATGTCCTCAAAAATGATATCATTATACTCGTAGTATAAATGAAAAGTGGCAGACAAATAAAAGAGCCAAAGTGTTTTTATTAATTAAGTGGCATTAACTGACGCCGCCCCATTGAGAGCTGAAACTGACCATAACCCATAACCCATAACCCGAAACCTGAAACCCGACACCAGAAACCAATCACAAATAATGCACAAACAGCAAATAAAAGCGACAAAAGACAAATACACAAAAAATAAAAAAAAAAAAGGAAAAACATCGAATACAATACTACAATTAAAGCAGCAACAATTGCAATTGCATTTCCAATTTCAATGACATTTTATTAGATTTAATTGACAATTCTTTTTTTTTTTTGTTTTTGTTTTTTGTTGGCATTGGCAGCAGCATCGATGTTGCAGCTACTGTTTCAGTTAGTTAGTGAAAATATTTGTCTCTCTCACTCTCTCTATCATTCTCTCTGTGTCGTCTCTTTCACTCGCCCGCAAGTGGAAAACCGCAGAACCGACATAAAAATATTTTCATACCACAAATTTGATTTTAATTTGAAATTGGCATGGCAACACGCGTTTGAAATTGAACACTTGACAATATTCAATGTAATTTGGCTAAAGGGCAAATTTCCCTTTTCGGCTTTCACCATTTTCGCCATGCGTGACAGGCTTTTCATGCTTTGAACTTTCACTAACGACTGAGATTCTTCCTCAAATAGAAGCTAAAAATAATCTAAGACGCACAGCTTGAAACCTGTTTATAAAGCAGTTTATCAATTTATGGACAAGCGACAAAAACACCAAAAGAAAAAAAAAAACCTAGACTGAAATAGATCAGATTTGATTCTAAATTTTCTACAGAAAAATACGGCTTCATTAATGATTTCTAACAATAATTTTAATATGATACAGCTTATATTAAATTAGTTAAAATTCATATGCCAAATCTGCATCAGTATTGATCTCGTTTGATAGAAAAATTATTGTTGGAAATTTATAAGCGACAAAAAAAAATTAAAAAATTATGCATGATAGATTTATCGTACACTATTAACTGCAAAATATGTTTTAAGTAAGTTAACAACAATTTATATATGATATACAAATATAACTCATATTCGATTAGTTGTGCATACATTTTAATAGCTAAGCCATTATTAATGTCAAGTCAAGTTATAAGTAATCGACCAAATAATAAGTAAGAAAGCTACAGTCGAGTGTGATCGACTGGAATACACTCGCTACCTATTTTTAATGATATCAATGTAGTGCCGTGTTTTTTCTAAAAATATACTAAATTAATATAAAAACTATACCAAAGATTATATTTGGTAGATGGTAGATAGTAAAAAAATATGCCTTAAGTAATGAATATGGAATAGCTATTGAGTTGGACTCTTTGAAAATGTTATAATGAAGCTACTTACTATATATCACTTTCGATGTAATATCACATTTGCGCTTTTTGAAAGCGAAACTATTACATGAAGCAACAAATAAAAATAAATAAATTAGGAATCTCATATTTATTTTAAATGTTCAACTGATTCTTCTTAAATTTTTCATATAACAACAATTATGTTGACTTTGTGAGAATCTTATTATGATACAATTTATTAGATGTAATCTTAATAGGAAATTTGCATTATTATTATGCGCTTTTTGATAGCGAAACTAATTTAAATGTCGCTCTGGCAATTTGCAAAATTTTGGTATAATGAAGGCAGAGCTAACTACCGTTACCAAAGGGCATCAATCTATATACAATTCCAACACAATTAGCACATGTCATCTATGTCTGTATGTGTGTCTATATGTAGGTGCGTGTGTGTGTTTTGTTATTCATAAAGCAATTGTATAGGAAGTAGTAACTGAGACACTGGCGACAAAACAATGGGCAAACATTTGTAATACGAGATATGCGAGGTAGAGAGAGAGAGAGAGATAGAGAGCGAGGGGAGAGAGAGAAGACTCGTAAATAAAACAAAGCAATTGCATTGGCAGCAAATTAGCCAACAATAACAGCAATAACAGAAACAACAGCTGACAAATGCAGTCACAGAGTCAGCTTCCACCTAAGTGATTTAGCAGCCAATGGCAAAGCAGAGCCTGCATTAGGGCCAAAGCATAGTCAAATGCAGAGAAAGAGAATCGCACACACACACACACACACACAAACACGTAGACTCAACCGCAATCACAATCAGAGATAGCAGAAGTGTGTGTGTATTTGTATTTTAGCAGCTGAAACACATCGAATAATTTCAAATCCACATAGACATATTGATACGATCGTCTAACTAAGTGTGAGACGCTTTATGCCTGATTACTTGCGTATGTATGCATGTGTGTGTGTATGTGTGTGCCACATTCATTATACAGGAAGCCGCTTGACTCCCTCTCTCTCTCTCTCTCTCTCTCTCTCTCTCTCTCTCCCTCTCTGTCTGTCTGCATGGCTGCGTAGCAGGCCATTGTCGGAATTGTCGAGTGCTGGATGCTGCCGGCAGACGAGTTGGCAGCCCGCAACTGTTATTAAACATTAATTTATGCATTACTAGAGCGCTTAAATTAATCAGTAAATTGCATGCTGCACATACACACACACACACACATGTATGTGCACTCAATTACATTTATACACACACACATACACAGATTCAAACAGAAACAATACTCAATGCTGGTTGGTTGGTGGCTTAAAACAAATTAAATGGCCACAAAAGCTGTTTGCTATTTGACAGTCGCATCGTTGATATTGCATTTTTGTTTAAACATTAATGAGCATTATTTAAATGCAACAAGCACGCATTTCATTTGCGATTGCATTGCTAAGCGAATCAATGGCATCACTTAAAGTTAATACGCTTTTCGCTTTACACACACAATTCACAATTCATCGAAAAATAGTGCAATCTCAATAAGCCAGACAATTAATGTGAAATCATCATGCGCCACACAATTCTTAACATCAATCTAATTGCAACGCTTTCCTTTCTCTCTTCTCTCTCTCTCTCTCTCTCTCATTGCAGACACTCGAGTAGATCATCGTGAAGGCAGCGTACAAATTGTATTCTCGCTTTAGGTAAGTGAATGCCACTCGGTATAAAATACAATTTTACAAGTACGCAATTTATAAATGCAATAAAAAAAAAACAATAATAAGTAAGAAAGATAGTGACGACTGTGAGACACCTGTTACTGATTTCAAATAAATACCGTATTTTAGTATATTATAAATATCTCACCTTCTTAAAATATACCAAAAATGGCAGTCGATATATTTTTATAAGAATAAACAAACTACACAATCTTAAAATATACCAAATTAATATACCGATAACATACCAAAATATTTCGAAAGCTATATTTAGTATATCTTTGTATTTGGTATATATTTAAGATAAATTACTAAAATATACCAATTACTATATTTAGTATATCGATTTTAAACCAAAACAAGTAACAAAGCTACAGTCTAATGTGCTCAACAGAGAGATATAATACCTGCTACTCATTTACAATAAATAGTATTCTTTAGTATATTGTTGGTATTTACATTTGGTATATTTAAAGAATAATACCGCACATTCTCAAAATATATCAAAAATAGCAGTCGCTATATTTTCGCGTTTTCTTTAGCAATAAACCATTTTCACATTCTTAAAATATACCTATTTTATATACCAAAAAACTAAAATAGTATATTTTTATATTTAGTATATTTTTACATTTGGTGTATATGTAAGATAAAATACTAAAATATTCTGAAGGCTGTATTTTATATATTAATATAGTACCAGATTTTCAACCCAAACAAATAGGACTCGGCCATATATTTGCTGTAGGCCCAAATGTTTAATGACCTTCTAACTTAAGACAAGCGACTACAAAAATATATAGCATAAGAATCTGTTTCAATTTAATTTTCCTATGCCTGGCTCATAGATCACGGCTAATCATATTTACTTTTTTTACTATGCAACCAGTTCATAAGGGCAATTTTGATTTTGAACTGTCAGGGAGCGAAAGAGACGGAGACAGAGACGGAGACAGAAGCAGAGGCAGCATCTTCATTGTGCCGCGATTCCCTGTTTTAGTGGGTTGTTCTGTCAGTCTGCAAGTCAGTCTGTCCGTCAGTCAGTCAGTCAGTCAGTCAGTGAGCCACTCCGTCAGTTCGTGAGTGCTCGCTGCCTCCGCCTCCGCCTCAGCCTCTGACTCAGCCTCATCTCGTCGTTTTGGCTCGACTGAATGATAAATGGCTGACATTGCGGTTGTAGGCAACATTAAGCGTTGTTGAAACGCCACAGATTGCAATTGTTGGCCCCACAACACCAACCACTTTGCACCCCTGCAGCACCGCTGCTCCAGCCCTGACTGATTTTTATGCCCTCCTCGTTGGCGCTCGTCAAAAGTTCTGCTGGCTGCTTTTTGTGCTGTGCTGTGCTGCCCTGTGCTGTACCGAAGAGCTGCGATTCTCCCAACACACAGACAGCACAACTTGTAATTTGTAATACTCTGAATGCCAAGCAAGTTGTTGTAGTTGTCGCTGCTGCTGCAGTTACTACTGGTAGCCAGGTCATGATTTTGAAATGAAATGCATTTGTGAGCTGATTTTTTTCTCTCTTTGTTGTTGCCCTGATTTAATGATATTTTATTGAAGCGCCTCGCTGCACTTTGAATGAAGACCCACTTCAAGCAAATTTATTTCGCTTGCTCTTCTCTTCCTATATCCTAGCTGTCAATTCATAATCCAAAATCCCATTACAATATGCATCAAACTTTTTTTTGGGAATACCACAAGTCAAACGACCATTAACTCAAATTACATTCAGCTCTGCGACATCAAAATATTTGCATTAATAATTTGTAGAACAAACTTAAATACAAGTATGACATACATTTGATGTAGTGAAGGTACAGATTAAATTAAACTGATTTGCTTACGAAAATTGAATTATTTAGAATTTGCGAGCAATCTGTCAATCCAATTCTAAATCTAATTAAATCATTGCCACATCTAATTGAATTCAAAAATATGCATAGACGCTAAATGTTTTCTGATTATGCTATGTTATTTAATACATTTTTTATTATACATATAATCCACAACTTGCACGCCATCAATTAATTTATTCATCTAATTAGGGTCAATTATATTATTATAAAAACGTAATAAGGGCAAGAAAAAAAAGAGTGAATAAAAAATATATACAAAAAATTAAATTTGTTGCCACATTTTAAATGGCAACCATAATTCATAAATCGTGGCACTATCGAGGCTGTAGAATAAACGCCAATTAATTATGACATCGATAACAAGAAAAAATACTATATAGGAATATAACATTAACGTCACAAAGAGTTAATGACAAGCAGATGCCCTATGTTTTTTTTTTTGTTATTAGTTAATCGTGTTGAATTTGAATTTTGCTTTATTTCAAAATTATTCTTCACACTTTTTTGTGTGTTTTGAATATTAATTAAACTGAAAACCAATAATCAAACTAAGTGCAAAAAACAAAATTGGGTAATTGAATAAATAACATAAATGAATTTCAATATGCATTTTGATTAAATCATTTTGGTCAACACATTTTTGAAAGTTTTAGCAAACAATGCCATTGTCCTTTGTGGAGAGTATAATACTAGCAAACAGGAAAATTGACGCATGCCTGTGGACATATACAAAAATAATACGTTCAATTTATGACAAATATGTTGATGCACATATAAATATGTATGTTAAACGCTTACTCAATAATGACAACAAAAATATTCCGATGACTTTTTAAATTAAAAGCAACAGAATTTTGACAAAAGCGCCGAAAGCAATTGTAATCGACTCTTAATTGTTAATGGATTATCATAAGATTTTGGTCTTATCGCATTTCCATTATATTCAGCATTAACAAAACAGAGTATTGGCTGAATTAAATACATCGGAAAATTAAATATTCACGAGCGAATGTTATGTTGTGGCCTCTCGCTTTGTGTTAAGTGACAGTCGAGTTTGCTCACTACTTTATTTGAATAATCGTAAAACTGTGCGGCATTATCGCATAAATATACCAAATAGATATACTGAAAAATACTAAGATTCACCTAAATGTACATTTAGTATATTAATATACTACTGCATTCAAAATATACCACATTGTATAAAATATAGTGCATTTTCAGAAATATACCCAAATTTATATTTGGTATACTGATACTACATTAAAAATATGGTATATCATATGTATTCGAAATTTGCTCTTACCAGATCAGTTATATACCATACTTGTGCTATGCATGTTGTATTATCCGATGTATCGAAAAAATAATGAAATACATCCAAATGTATATTTGATAAACTGATGTATTCACACATTCAAAATATACCATAGCGCTCAAAACATTCCGGATTTTCGGTAAAAATACTGAAATGCACCCAAATGTATGTTCGGTATATTGATATACTACTACATTCAAAGTATAGTATATCATTCTATATATATACATCAATATATCATTCAATACCAAACATACCAGATATTCAACCAAAGCATTGAAATACTAACGGTAGCAGCTGTGTTTGGTGTGCTCAAGAAAATACAGTACTCGTATACTTGATGGGCTCGTAAAAGCACAAATCAAATCATATGTTGGATTAAATTTTGCATTTGCACTTATCAATTCAGCTATATACCATACTTATGCTATGGTATGTTGACATATTGCACATACGTAACGTTGACAAGCAGAGAGCAGAGGGCAGAGCGCCTTCATCTTTCGTTGATTGGCAAACATGTTGACAACATGCCGCTGTCACAACCATTGGCAAAGACCAATGCCCAGTTATTAGCTGACTTTGGCTTTACTTTATCACCCCTCCAACCCCCTCCTCCCATTGTGCACGCCCTCCTTTATCTCTGTCCTCTCTCTCTCTCTCTCTCTCTCTCTCTCTCCCTCTCTGTGTGTAATTCAACTTTGGCATCACAAAAAAGCAAAACAAATGGCCATTTTATGGGCAGGCCATCAACCACAAACTATGCTGGCCCAAGCACAAACATAACCATTCATGTACATACATATATATGTGTCCATGTGTGTGTGTCTGTGTGTGTTGGGCCCTTGCCATGTACTATTTGTAGACGCCGCCATCGTTTTGCTGTTTGCTGTTGGCAAAAGTTCTAATTTTTCAAACCACAAAATAAAAAACACATTTCTTATTACAAATCGAGCGACTGGTGTGCCAAAAAAATACTATGCTACAATTCTCTCACTACGCTTTCCCCACTCCCTCTCTCAACCCTTCCACCTTTTCTCAATTGTGATTGTTATGTGTGTGTAGCTGGGATTCATTCCGAGATTTAAAACATTGATCGCAGTCTCTGGAAAGGTTAAACATTAAATTAAATTTAATTAATTCAACTGCATTAACTTGAATACGAGTTTCAGTAATTATTAATATTAATAAAAATATGTTTAAGGGTAAGTTATTCTACATAATATTTACGAACTTTTCTACATTATTTCCTAATATCTAGAGCCTTAACAAAATCACTTTGACTTTTTGAGTATAAAGCCAACGATTTTGACAAAATTCCCTTCTTGCTCGTCATTTTCATTTTATGTTATATAATGTTGTTTTTTTGTGCTTTCATTTCATAAGTGAAATGGGCGGGCGAACGAACTCAAACTCGAACTCGAACCAACTGACGCACTTATTTTGCGCTTTGAATCCAATCACGTACCAATTTTCCAAATTTAACCTTTTTGAGCCCGGCTCGGTTCGGCGGTTGGGCAGCAATTGGCAGCAATTGAACTTCGGCAACGAGCTTCAGCCTGCGGGATAAAGGGGGGCACCACACACACACACACACACACACACACACACACATACACACACACACAGGTTTTGAGGCCTGTGGTGTCTGTGGACTGTACTCAACTTTGCTCTGAGCTGCGCTGTGTTGCCAATAAAAACCATTTGCCAGAGTAAAATTTATATGGCCGCGTCAATAAAAAGAGGAGGAGAAAAAAGAAAAGATATGAAAGAGCGAGAATGACGGAAAGAAAGAGAATCGGCCAAATGATATTCGTGGTGTGTGTGTGTGTGTGTGTGTGTAGCAAGGGTAAAGCGTTCTTTGAACCGTTTCAATTGACCAGCAGCCTCTTTTCCACCTTCAGCACCTGCGTCTCACTTGCCACAGCAATCAAGGACCCATCGATGGATGTGGCCAAAGAACTTCCTCTCTCTCTCTCTCTCTCTCTCTCTCACTTGGATCTGCAGTCGAATTCAGAACAATTTCTAGAGACTGCACTTTGTTGCCCGGCCTTTTATTTTTTCTGTGTTTTTTTTTCGTATTAATTTCAAGAGCTGCGTTATTTGAGCGGCCGCACGAATTTGGCCTCAACATACCAGCTTTTCAGTTGTTGACCCGCCAGCCCCAAGTCCGGCTCTTGGTCTGTCCTCTGTCCTCTGTCCCCTGTTGTCTGTCGACTGTCGGTTGTCGGTTGTTGGCCCTCTTAGCCATGCTTGCGTTTGAGCCCTTTTCGCATCGTAAGTTGCCTTGTGCTCTGTCTGTTTTGCGCCGTTCGATGCCTGTAAGCGACACCATAAAATATTGAACGTGTTGAGCACACACACACACACATACACTCACACACTCACTTACTCACTCTATGCGCACTCATTCACTCACTGACTCACTGACCTCGCCAAACTTTGACCCCATCGATAGGCACACATTCGCCTCTTCTCTTCGCACTCTGTTTCGCACTCTGTCTGCACAAATGTTTTTTCTCACTTAGCCAAGAGCGCGCGTTCGCCACTTTTGGCTTTTGTTGCCAATGTTCAAGTACTTCGCTTCCTCGCTTCCATTCCTCCCGTTCGCCGTCTTCATTTTTGGCCATCATTTTGAGATGATCCCCGCCCCAAATGTGCACTGTGTGCTATCCAAGCTGATGCTTCATATTTTTCCTTCCTTCTTCTATTTTTTTTGCGTGTTATTTTCGCTGGCAGCACGCGCATTACATTACATTACATGGCGGTACTCAGGTCGCTTTGGGTCTAGAAACATGTCCATGTCCTTGTCCATAGCCATGTCCATGTCCATGTCTGACTCCGACGATGCCTTGAAGTTTCTTTCCGGCCGTAGCTCGATATATTCTTATAACACTTAATTCCCATTTCATGTATGTTCTTTGTGGCAGCAGCAGCAGCCTGCGAGTGTGTTGAACAACTACTCATTGGTCTGATTGATGAAGCTACTTATGCAAGACAACGAATACGAATGCGAATGCGAATACGGACTCGTCGTAGTCACATTCACTTCAGCATGTAAGTGAAATGGTAAGTGTTAATGGGGCGACTTTCATTTTGTCTTTCAATTGCCATAAATATCGAGTATACGCATTGTGAATGCATGCGTTAATCTTGTTTTAATTACGGCCAAAAAAAGCAGCTGTTTCGCTTGAATAACTTTCAACTATGATGTGGATATTCTTTTATTATGTTTACATTAAGTCTTAACACATTTCTTCTGTTGATAGTATTTATTAACAACATAAAGAGCAAATTCGTTGTATAACAAGTTAAAGTATTGCGCTTACGGTGTTTCCTTTTCTTCTTAAAATAACTTCACAAATATAGCTAATAAATATATAAAAATAATAACTACGAATTGAACGTTTTTTCAATAAAAGAAAAACAGTGCGATATTCATCATAAAATATACCACAAAAATATTCAAATATACTAAATAACGCAACCTATTTTCAATAAAAGCAAAAAAACAGTATTAGTCTTAAAATAAAATATACCAAAATCGTATATACTGAAAGAATACTGAAATACACTAAATGGCATTACATATTTTAATAAAAACTCGGTATTACTCTTAAAATATGCCGAAATTAAATACTAAAAATACTCAAATATACTAAATAAAATACTGATATACTTGCTTTGCTGTTATAATTATATATTTTTATATTCTCATAGTGAAGCATTCCACTTGCAGTGCTTCCAAAAGATGCTTCAAATTATTCGTATTCTAACTTTAGAATGAACTTCTTTAACACAAATAATAATTAAGAATGTTGGAAAATTTTGTTACATAAATTAATACTCATCCCAGTATTTTTTCTTCAAGAGCAGCGCTGATTAAAATAAAAACATTAAAGCATTTCACTTTCAATAGTCCTGAAAAAAAAAGATTTCCAATTATCTTGAAGGTAAAAGTTGTTCTGGCCACGTTTCTCATTGTGGAAAGAACTTCTAAAACACATTTAATAATTAAATAATAATATTGATTATATGGGCAATTCCCAAATAAAGGTAAACCACGACCGAAAAAAAAAATCTTCACATTCATCGTATTTTTTTGTATAATGTCATAAAGAAATATCCAAATTTTCATAATACAATATATCCATAGCATATCTCCGTTGTTTTTATAAAAAAATTTGCCTGCAAACTGAAAAAATGTAATTTTTCACTTTTAGCTCCTTTTGTATGCATTTTTATGTTTTATTATTTCACAAAGAAAACATATGATATGTTTGCTCTTTTTCTACCAAATCTCTTAATAGCAATTCAATAATAAGATAAAAATGCAAAGTGAGCGAAAAAATGTTCAATTAACTGTTTATTTTTATTTTGCTTCTTATCTATGTTCAAATCGTACGTTCGCGACCGAAAACATCATTTTATTGTAATTGCTTCGCATTAAGTGCAAGCAGGTGAATGAAACTTCGCGTGTTAAGTTATTTTGGTATATATATTTTAAATATAAAAAATCGTTGGGGTTACTCAAACCAATCTTTTTTTATTGATTGTCAAAGAAGCGTACGTTCGCGACCTTACCTATAAGCCTATGTCGATTTTTACTAGCGTCGCATGGATTTAAAAAAAAAAAATTTTTTTTTGTTTTTATTTTTGAAAACTATGTCGTTTGCAGTTTCTTATTACTTGTTAGTTATTACTTATTATTTATTTCATATTTTTCTTGCTATTAATAAATTTCAGTACATATTTCATATTTAATAAAAATTTATTTTTTTTTGCTTTTAAATGTTATTAGACACATTAAATTGAGTTAAATCCGTTTGTTTTTATGAAATATGAAGTTATTAATAAAAAAAAGTTGTGGTAAAAATACAAATTTAATAAATAAAACTACATGGAAAAATCGTACGTTCGCCACCGTACGTTCGCGACCGGAACTTAATTAAATTAAAAATAAATAAATGGAGATATTTTCTTGGGAGTAGACTTAATAGAAAGCTACATGATTCTACTTTAAAAGTAAAGTTATTTCTTTAAAATATTCCGTATCAATTCGCAGAGTTTTGCATTTTACTGTATTAAGCCAAAGTCGACTTCCATTTTGCGTACGTTCGCGACCGCATGTTTTTTGACAATATTATGAAAATTAAAAATCGATAAGCCCCAAAATTTACACTAACCAAAGAGCTAAACAAATGCTATCGAAGAGTAAAAAAAAAGTTTCAGGAAACGTTTGTTTTCGACTTTATTTTTTTAATTTATCTCGTACGAACGTACGTTCGCGACTTTGGGAAATGCCCATATGTAATTATATTTTTACTCTTTCGTATCGTATTCACAGTATTCATTAGCAAAGCAGCTCTGCTGCTCTGGAAAGAAGTTTAAGCAATTCACTTATAGTATTCATGGGCAGTAAAAACCGATGTTTACCTCAACTCGCATTACTTACTCTTTCCTTTTCTCGCCTGCTCCCTCTCTGTGTCTCTCTCTCTCTCTCTCTTTCTGTTGCAACTGCTTAACCTTCTCGCATTCATTTGTTCTTTATGGATACTCATTTCGATTGCCTTCGGAACCTTGGCATGGGCGTGTGTCTGGCTACATTTTCGGCTACAAATTGGTGCCATCTGTTCGACATTTAATGCCTTTGTGCTCAGCTGTCTGCCCGCTCGATTCAGCGTTTATTTTGTGTGTGTTCTTCTTCTTCTTAGTACGTATTTTTTCGTATTTTTTTAATGCAGTCGCTGCATAATTTGAGCACGCGTAAGTCGCCTGCATTATCCGGGCTATAAATCGACTGGAGGCACTCTCTGGCTCCGGTATGCGGTCAAGCAGTTAATTTTATCCCAGGCAGCTCAATTTGCACACGATTTGCTGCCTCTGCCGCTGCTGCTGATGCTGCTGCTGTTCATCCCAGTTGACCAAATGGACTGGGGTTGGTTAAATTGGACTAGTGGCAAGCAGCCAATCGCACCGTGCACCTGAACTTGCCACAGCAAGTGCTGCTGCTGGCCACTCTTGAGTGGCATTCAAATTACGTTTCATTACGTTTATTGATACGCAGCCACGCCCATCACACGAAACTCTGTCTAACCTTTTCTCCACATATATGTACATATATGCATAGATAAGGCGAGGGCTTTTTTGTTTTCTTTTTTATTGTGGCACTACGCTGTCGGCTTTGTAGATGCCCAAAAGTTTTGAATTCAATTTGTTTGCCAGCGGGCAATCTGCCAAACCGAAACCGAAACCGAACGCTCGATTCGTCGATTCGTATTTTTGCCGCTTAGTATTTGCCTTGGACTGTCGCTATTCCGAAAGTTATTGATTTAATTCGTGTCTGGGGAATGCTTAATCAAAAAATATACCCGCCTGCCAATTTGTCAGCCTCGAAATGTGAATATGTGTGTGTGTGTGTGTGTGCGTCTCACTGCTCCTCGTTACAATATTTTCTGATAGTTTTTCCAGCTACTTTCTGCTGCCTTTCCGTTGTTACTTTTGCCACTCAGCCACCTCTGAGCCTTCATCTTGTGCGCTTTTCCTTAATGCTGCCATAGTATCGATTGGCCCATAATTTCCCCATGGCTACTTTGGCCACGCCTCAGCTGTCAATTGCCCGTCACTTACTTCGTCAGCCAGTGACTGGATACATTTATATTTTATACTTTCTGCACTCGCATTCTCAATTCATTTTGAGCTACTGCAAGTAGAGAAAAGTTCTCATAATTCATATAAATAAACCAAACACAAAGCAATGCCTTGAACCATGTTCGTGAGTGTTATAATCAATTAGAGATTAGATTTAACATAGCTCAATATAAATTCTTCGCAAATGATTGTTGAATCGTTGAAATTTAAATCATATTTTGTTTATCCTTGTTCTTTTTATACCGGCTACCCCCGAGGCGATATTGTTGTGTTCGTCTATGGTATTTTTTATACTCTATGGTATATTTTTTATCAATATACCAAATATAGACTTCATTTCAGTATTTTAAGTATATTATTGTGGTATATTTACGAATAATAGCGCATTTTGGTGCAACTAATATTGACTTTATTTCAGTATAATAATTCGGTATATTTAATGAATAATATACTATTTCAATATATTATTTAGGTATATTCTAAAAATAACACCTCATATCGATATACCAAATGTTGACCTCATATCAGTATTTTTCAGCATATTTAATACCAAATATATACTTAATTTCAGTATTTTTTTAAGTATATTTATTTTATATATTTAAGACAAATTAGGAATTTTGCTCTTATAGAATCTAGCGGGACTCTCAAATTTAAGACTGTAGCTTTTTTACCTGTTTTTCTTTTTTTTGTGAAATAAACTGTTTCCACGTAGTGTCAACAGCTTGGAACTCTTCAGGGTTTTTACCATCTTTTTTTTTAGATTATTTTAAATGGTTAACCCCTCTTTGGCACTAGAAAGCTTTACAGAATAATTGTAATGTCTCCTTGAAAGTTAGGTTAAAATATCGTCGTGTGTACGTACATAAAAAACCAAGTTCCGTTTTCAAGTGCCACACATAAAATGGAGTGTGAAAATGCGAGAGAAAAGCGAGAGCATACACGGACAGACAAGCACACACTAATAGCAACAGCAGAGCTAATAGCAGACAGGTTGAGTGTGGGAAGTGTGTGTTGGGAGGGGAGGACTATTGGACTAGTGGACTAGTGTGAATAGAGGATGGAGGGCATGGATGATGGTCAGACAGTGGTCAGGTCAGTTCAGTTGAGTTGAGGTTTGGTGACAAAACGAAAATGCCATTGCGGTTTTTACTCAGCACTGCAAAGATTTTTACCACATGCAAGTAATTTAAAATTTATAGATTCAAATTTGGAAATGTTTTAAAAGTGGAGTGCAAAAAAATAAAGCTGTTGGCAAAGTGTTAAATGCCGTTGCCGAAACGATGCAAAGTTGTGGCTTTAAGGCCACATTTGGAGAAGCACTTTGGAGCAGCAGCGTACGTTTAATGGAGTGCCTAATGGCATGAGAATGCTTTCAACAGCATGGGCCAAAATCCCAGCAGAGTAAAGCCAGCTGGGTAAGCCAGCTGATGAATACAAATAGTTTAGCTAGTTAAGGTTCCAACTTAAGTTATAAATTGTGTGTAAAACCAAGACCGAACATTCTGTTAACAACTGTGAACCATATTGAGGAATATGCTTGTGAATACTTCAAATTACAAATGGTTAAAGCATTGAAGGCACCTTTTTCAATGAAGCTTGAAGACAGCAGAAGAAAGTAGACAAAAACAATTGTGAAGTCGAGTCGAGTATATGATACCTTCTACCCATTTTTAATTAAGGTAAAACAGTGTAAAATTGTTATTAAAATACACTAAATTAAAATACTGAAAAAATACTAAAATGCTTCAAAGGCTAATTTTATATATTAATACAATATTACGTTAAAAGTATGACATTAATTAAAATACTAAAAAAAATTCTAAAACTCACCGAAGACTGTATTTGGTATATTAATATACTATTACGTTTAAAATATGCGAGTTTTTCATCGAAAGCAACTGAGATCCGACTGCAGCAACAAATGAAGCTTTAAGCTTAAGATTAACATAAATTGAATACATCCCAAGTCTCAGCTTGTTGCTGTACTCTATATTTGGTATTTGAATTTGCTATTACGATTAAAATATACCATAGAGTACAAAATATACCAGTTTGTCAACGAAAGCAAATAAGACCCGACTGAAGCTTTAAGTTGTCTTCAATAGTTGAAGATTGACATAAATTAAACACATCCGAAGAAATTAATCCAAATAATCTGTGTTTAGTAATACTGAAAGCTCTAATTTGAATTTCAATCGGCCTACAATATTCAAGAAATAAATAATATGGAAACAGTCCCATCTAGTCATATAATAATGGCACTTAAAATATACCAAAATAGAATACAAAATATACCAATTACTCAACGCAAGTATCTAAGACCCGACTCAAGCTTAATGCTGTCTTCAGTAGTTGAAGATTGACATAATTTAAAGACATCCCGAGAAAGTAATCCAAATAATCTGTGTTTAGTAATACTGAAAGCTCTAATTTGAACTTCAATCAGCCTACGATATTCAAGAAATAAATGATGTGGTAACAGTCTCAGCTAGTTGCGTCATTAAAGCCCCTTAACTAAAGGCTGAGCTCAGCTAATTGAGATTAATTGTAAGGTCTGTTGCTGCTGCTGTGAAAGAAGCTCGCCTACTGAAACCTAGTTTTTCATTTGATTTGCTGTCGCTGTTGGAAATCTCATCAACTGTAGTATTGCAGCGCTAGAATACTTGAAATTGTTACGTTTACCCTGACAAAACAAAATGCAGAGGATCTCAGCTTTGCCTGGCAACAGCCACTCGAAACTGCCAGCGAACTGAGCAAGCGGGATAAACAACAACAGCAACAGCAACGGCATCACTTCAAAGCTGCAATGGAAGTGTTGCCAGTAACAATAGTGAGTAACAACGAGAGCGAGAAAGAGGAGAAGAGGGAAGATGAACACGGAGACGGAGACTGAGACGGAGACGGAGAGGCAGGACGATGTTGACGGCTCTTGAAGCTCCAGTGCTGGGGCGACCAACGAACTTTCAACGCAAAAGGTGCAAAATAAGAATAGCCAACAACAAATAAAACGGAAAATGCTGCGACAACAGCAACAACAACAGCAACAACAACAACTTACAGGTAACAAGAAGCAGCGAAAACAACAACAACAACAACAAAAGGCAACCAGAGCTGTGGCTGTGGCAGTGGCACAAACTTTTGAATAATTTATCTGGCGCTGAAAGGACGTTTTCATTAAAATTCGCCAACGTATTTAAAGTGCGAGATAACTCCCAAAGAGACGATTATTCAAGTGAGTTCATTTGCCTGCTAGGAATGCAAAATGCGATGGCTACAACTGTATACAGTTATCCTCGACTCTTCACTCTCTGCCACTCTTCTCCTCCACTCCCTTTCCCACTGCATCTGTGTATGTATGTGTGTTTGGGGCAAATGACAACAGCTCTGTAGCAAGTACACAAAAATGTTTCGAGGCATGCAATTTTCGAAACGTTCTTTTTACACTCTATACCCAAAAGGGTAAAAACGTGTTGGCCATCTCGTGCCACATTGCGAGGCATCTCCAATTCTCACTCTCTCTCTCTCTCTCTCTCTCTGCAACTCCAACTCGTCGCGACTCGGCAGCTCATGCATGGACTTAAGTTATTAAATTTAATAACTGATAACGGATAACCCTAAAACGATAAGTTGCCCTTTTTATTGACTGTGACATTTTGTGCTACGCAAAACGAAACGAACGAAAAAAAAACCGACAACAACAACAACAACAAATAAATGCCAATTTTTCTGGGTCACCATTTTATAGGTGGTAAAGAATGCTGTAAAGTTTTTATATAATACGAAATTGGGTATTGAGCACGACAACATTTTATGGCTTATGCTTGCTATGTTTTTCAACTCATCCCTTCCCCCGACTCCTCTCCACATCGCTTTCTATAGTAATTGCTCACTTGCCAGAGCATGTTGTTCAATTCCCTTAAATGCTGTCCAAAATACGAAATGTAAATTCATTTTGCGCCCAACACAAAAATAAAATAAGACCATCGTTAAGAGTTTGCAAATAATTTTCAAATATTAATGCCAAAAATCAGTTTCAGTTTAGCTTGAAATGATAAGGATAACTAAAAGTCGTGCAACGTTATATGGAGGATTTTATTTTACCATTTTTAGTGTTGGTCACAAAATTTTATATGTCATGGACTTACTAAACTATGCACAAAATGGTTTACTTTTTAAAGGAAAGTAAATGTGTTGCTAAAATTTTGTTACATTTTAATTTAATTTGATTTTTTTGTTGACCCTTTCTTGATATTCTCATTTCATGTGCAGCCCACATTCCCTTTTATAATTGAGCAGAATTTTCCTTGTTTGACAATTTTGTTGGAGTTTTTGCAACTCCAACAACAACAACAACAAGAACAACAAACGGCAAAAAAAAAAACTGGGATGAGATGCAGAATATTATTTGTATATTCCACATGTTTGTTATTGTAACGCCTCTTTATATGTCCAGCAATATATTTTCGTTCACTTGTAATGCGCTTTTTGTGTTTTTTCTTCTCCATCCACATCACGCACTTGTTATTCCAGCATTTCATTTGTTATTTTTAACGTGAAGCAACTTTTATACAACTGTTTTTTGCGTTAATTTCGTTATTTCATTTACATATTCACAGTCGTATGTACGTGTGTAAGTAATTCCCGCTTAGCAAACTCTCGAGTTGCTTTTTATGATTTGCAATTTATAATCAAAATAAACTCCAACTGCTCAATGGGTTACACAAATTATTGTTTGTATTAATTAATAATCAGTTCGCTATTCAGACAATGTTTTCAATACAAATATACTGCACTGATATCAATGATACTGGCGTATATTCGCAGTATATTTGGTGAATGAAGTATATTTTATATATGAATTATATGCAGTATATTTTATGTATGAAGTGTGGCATACTTGGTATACGACGTATGCATGAGAGTAGTTGCAGTATATTTAGTATATGAAATGTACAAAATATATAAAGTATACGTAGTAGTCATCAAGTATATGAAGTATACAAAAGTATACTTAGTATATGGAGCGTATAAAGTACACGAAGTGTATAAAGTACAATACATTTGGAGAATGGAATATATGCAGTATGTTTTATATATAATATATAGTATATGAAGTACATTTTATGTATTAAGTGTAGCATATTTAGTATACGATGTATATCAAAAGTATGAAGTATTTGCAGTATAGTTAGTATATTAAATATACAACTGTATATCAGTAGTATATTTAATGCATGTACATAGTATATGTATGAATATATAAAGTCCACTCAGTATAAGTGATACATATGTACATATGTATGTTTATAAAGGATACACAGTATATTTATTATATAAAGTAAGCGAAGTGCATAAATTATATGAAATATATTTGATATATGAAGTATATATGGAGCATACTTAGCATACGACGTTTTCATGGTATATTAAGGGTATTTACAGTACATTTAGTATATGAAATATACTAAATGTATTAAGTATAGGTAATATATTTAATGCATGTCCATAGTGCACACTAAATACATGATATTAGGCAGTATATTTGGTATATAAAGTACACGCAGTACATTTAATAAACGTAGTACACGTAGTATAAAGTATATTTGCAATATATTTAGTATATGAAGTGTCCGCAGTATTAGTGGTATTAAAGTAAAGGCAGTGTATTTATTCTATATATATATATATATATATACTTCACGTTGTTAATTTTAGCAAACGAAGTGTATAAAATATATGCAGCATATTAGATGAACAAAGTACTACTTACAAATTATATTTTAAGTATGAACTAAACGCAGTATTAGTGGTATATGAAGTATTCATAGTATATTTTGAATATTAAATATAAATGATATATTTTTATATTAAGGGAATGAAGAATTCGCATTATATTTAGTACAGAAATTATACGCAGTATATTTGGCGAATGAAACATTTGTAGTATATTTAATAAATAAAGAATAGATAATACATAAAAAGTATGAAATATATGAAGTATATATAGAATATTTAGGATATGAAGTGTATTATATTAAATGTACGCTGTGTTCAGGTTACGTAATAAGATTTTGAAAAGTATTTCAAAGTTAAAAAATCATGTAAATTTTCCATTATTATGGTTATTATGACTCACTTCTCTGGAACAAAAATAAAATACAACAAAGAGGGCGTCTACGTCATGGTCGCTGCTATCACTGCAGATCTGCCGTTACTCATTAACACTCGCCTGTCAACTGGCAATGAACGTGAAATAAATGTGTAACTCTGGTGCAGATCGAGTGGACACTTTAAGAGCCAAAAGATGCATAATTTAGTTAATTCGTTCTATTTTTCTTGCTGCTTCTCTTGTTATTCTTGTTGATATTTTTATTGCTGATTTTTATTTTGTCTCTTCGTTTTATGCTGTGTGTGTTGTATTCTTTGTTTTGCTTGTTGCAAGCTGAAATATGGCGCATTCGCAACGCTGCCATTTGCTGCGTATCTCTCGTAAATATCGCGTATACGCCGTGTAACTCCAGCTATGAGCGGATGCTACACCAAGAGCTGCTGTTGTTGTTAGTTCTGTTGTGTTGTATTCAGTACTGTGTGAATTACTGTGTGTGTGTGTGTGTGTGTGTTGTGTTACCGTTTGGCTACAAAAATGCATATCCAGGCAGGCGAGCACCGAGGCAGAGAGTGAGCAATTTCTTTGGTGTTGCTTTTGGTATTGCGACGCGTCGTTTCATCGCGCAATTTCCGCACAAGTGTTGGCAATATAAAAATAGCGACAAAATATAAAAGTAATTTATGTGCGCTTTTTCCATATCATTTCTATATACATACATATTTATACAGTTATACACAAACACACACACAAAGCACAACGTATCAAGCATATCCGTGAGCTGGGTTTGTTTGCAAGCTTTGGGGGGTACTTTATAAAAATGCATTCAAAATTGCTGTTGAAAATATATAAAAAATGCATGCTGATGCGCTCGTTTGTATGCAGAATTTGCATTTAATTTATTAATATAAATATTTTTAAGCACAGCGACAGAATGCTGTGCGCCAACTCAGCTGCGCTGACTACACACTAAATTTTCGACCGCAATTCATCAATTATGTATATGTTTAAAATACATTTTACCACCTGAGCGTTTAATATGCCGTTAGCACAATCACACGTACGTACGTGAGTGTATGTGTATGTGTGTGTGAGGATGAAGATTGACTGTTTTTGGCAAATGGCAAATATCCGCTGCACGACCATAAATATTTAATTGATGGACGGAATACAATAAGCGACAACAATTTCAAATTTGATTAACCAATTTCCAATTTTGATGGCCACCAAAACTGCCAAATTCAATGGCCCAATTTATCCATTAATGTGCTCCAATCAACGTTAATTGCATAATTATGTGGTTAACCGCACACCGCACACACGCACACATGCACATCAAATGTTACAGTCACTAAAAGTCACTTGTCCGTACCACATTTTTGTTTTAAATTTCAAGTGCGTTCAACACTGCTAAATTATTTATTTATCACAATATTTTCTATTTGGTGAGCTCACCAAAACAAATAACAATTTGAAATATTTCTATAATATTTCCGCGCATTATTTATTTATTTATTGATTTTTGTGATTTGTTTCTAGTTCATCAAACATTAACTTGTCGGTTTTAAGTTTTTTTTTGCCCCAATCATTACAGGTTAGCGTAAAATATACATATCTTCGAAAAAAAAAACAATTCATACTCGCTACCCGCAAAGTAGAAAGGCATTATCACCTGTAACAAGCAGAAGGAGTCACCTTCGAACCCAAGTTCGTCTGCTGCAGACGGGTTTTATCTACTTTAGTTGGCAATTTGGTATAGTTTACACTTTGTGGTATATTTAAAATGTAGTAGATTACGATATATCAAGTATAGACTACGGTATACTCTTGTATTTCTTCATTATATTAATTGGTATGTTTTAGGAAAAATACTGTATAGTATACATTGAATGTTGTAGTACATCAATATACCACATGTAGCCTTCTGTGAATTTTAGTATTTTTATAACAATCATTTGGCATATTTTTGGAATAATATTTTATGGAAATTTTAAGTATTATTGTATATCTATATTCTAAATTTAGCCTTCGGTATATTTTTCTGGTACTTCGGTATATTTCCGTATATTTCAGAAATAATTATGTATGGTATAATGTGAATGTTGTAGTATATTTATATATCAAGTATAGTCATCTCTAGATTTTATTATTTTTAGTATATTAATTTGGTATCTTTTTGAAATAATTCTATAATATGTTATATTTATATACCCAGTATAATGGCAAATATA
The DNA here is from genome assembly GCF_023558535.2 of Drosophila nasuta. NCBI lineage: Eukaryota > Metazoa > Arthropoda > Insecta > Diptera > Drosophilidae > Drosophila > Drosophila nasuta. Next base: position 1,167,459 of record NC_083459.1, on the reverse strand, counting down.
TTTCAATATTTTTTTTAGATTAATTTGGTGTATTTAAGGAATAATACCGCAATGTTTTCCTTTAATTGAAAATGAGCAGCGCGTATTCCAAATCACTTGACTGTAGCTTTTCTACTTTTACTTTTTATGAGAAATAGAAATAATTTGCAAAAACAAAAGAATGCTTCGAATCCCAAGTGAAGCAAATCAACATTGTGTTACAAACCGTGTGATTAATCATAAAGGTAAAGATAGATACACACGATTACTTACATAAGAAGGGACTGTGATTAATCGTGCTGTAAGAAGTGTTGTAGTTATTTCGGTGGTATTCAGTGAGGCATATGTATATTTTGGCTACTATAATTCTCATAACTTGTCAAGTATGCTGAGTCTCAACGGAGATAGCGAATGAGGCAGCAACGATTTAAAAGTTAACAAATAAAATTATGCAAAACGCAAAAGGTGCACAACAGAAATTTGTACGACAAACTACACACAAAATAAATAAAATAATAAAGAATAGAGAAGGATAACAACGGCAGTGGCCCAACAACAACAACAACAACAACAACTACGACAACAAGAACATCAACAACAATCTGAATAATAAGAACAATAATGCAAAACACAAAAAATGTTCAACAAGCAGCGGCAGCATAACATGATGAACAAATGGGAGAAATATGAAAAAAAGAAGAAAAACACCACAGTTTATAATGTACGAAAACTGTTGTCAGAGTGTAAAAATGTCTATTTACATAGTCATGCATCATGCACACACACACACACACACACACACACACACACATACACACACACAAAGAGCTAAGAGAGTGAAAGGGAATAAGAGCGGTGGAAACGTTTAGATTTGCGCACACGTGTAGAAAAATTAAAATATCTACGTATACCCGTGTGTGTGTGTGTGTGTGTGTGTGTGTGTGAGCAAAAGTTCATAAATTTGCAACGCGACACTCGCAGCCCAGAGAACGAGACACAGATTGCGGCAAAACTATTTGCAAAATAAAGTGCAGCCCGCTCGAGTACGAGATCCAAACTACCAAACTACCAGCCAGCTAGCCAGCTAGCCAGCCAGCTAGCTGATTGCTGGGGAAGGGCAGGCCAGTGTAAATGCAAATAAATCCCTAACGTAAACTCCCCAAAAAGTATGCAACACTAAATAACAGCAGAGCTCGGCAAAGCACGAGCTGGGGCTCAGGCACGGACACGGACTCGGACATGGACACAGCCGTTAGTCGTAACTGCCTCAGTTTGAAGCACGTCCCACAGACGTCGCCGCCTCTCTCTCTCTCTCTCTGTCTCTATATCTGGGCAGCGTTTCATGGCTCGTTTGCTTGTTAAAAGATAACTGTAACTGCACTCACACACACACACACACACATGCAAAATATGCCCACAGCCGGACAGGTGACCCCAACGAGCCTAAAAAAAAAAAACTACAAACTAAAATAATAACATACGAAAAAAATGGCGTAAATAAAAATGTAACAAAAAAATATAAACGTTAATTTAATGACTGTGAAAATCGCATTCATCGCATCAATATCACGCATGCAAGTTTAGTCCCTGACTTTTGAATTCCCATTGCAGTCCCTTCGAAGCGGAAGTGCCGCATAAACAACAGCAACAGCAACAACAACAGCAAATCAAATCAAGAAAACTAAGTGAAACACGAGCCGAGGCCGAGTGTCGAACGGAAGTCGCATAATTTGCAAAGCGGAAACGACTGATTTGATTGTATTTAGCAGCAATGCAATGCCTGCTGTTTGCTGTTTGCTGTCTGCTTAATGAGCAACTTTTAACTTGCAATTAGCAGTTGAGGCAGTTCTACCAACCAAAATCCAGTTGGCCGGCTTGTGGTTTTTTTTTCACATTTCACTTCCATTATTCATATAAAAGTGTTCAACAACAACAAAAACTCCGCTAACTTTTTAATACGCAGCAACTGTTTTTAAAGCCCGAGCCTTTTTTCCGGCGTCGTTCATTTGGTATTTTGGGAGGGTCACAAAAAGACAGAGAGAAAGGAAGAGAGAGAGAGAGAGAAGGAAAGGGAAAGACAGTTGAGTCTTCATTCAGAATACGCTTTAGTAAATAAATTTATTAAACTTTTATAATGAAAAACAAAATTATTTGTATTAGCAACTCATCTAAAAACGAACTTTAAGTTCACAAATTATTTCATACTCAAGGGTCAAAGAATATTATAACTTTGGCGCTCCAGAAATATGTGATAGGCAGAAGGAGTTATCTTCGACCCCATAAAGTTTATATATTTCTGAACAGTGTCGAAGGAAGAGATGATATAGCCAGGTTCACATGGTGCAGTCGGGTCTCATCTAGTTTGGTTGGCAATCCGGTATATTTTCCACTTTTTGGTATATTTACACTTTAGTAGTATATTAATATACCAAATATAATATTCGACTTATTTTAGTATATTTCAATTTATTAATTTGGTATATTTTTTTAATTGATAGTATAGTGTATATTTGGTATGTTTCAGTATATCAACATACCAAATATATCCTTCGGTATTTTGGTATATTTTATGGATAATACTGTTGTACCTTATCGATATACCGAATAGAGCCTTCGGTATATTTTATATTTTTAGTACATTCATTTGGTATATTTAAGGAATACAACTTTATGGTATAACTTTGAATGGTGTAGTATATGGATATACCAAATGTATTAACAAAGGTTAAACTTTTATAATAAAAATGGAATTATTTTTATTGTCATCTCCAGTAAAAACAAATTTTAAATTCTAAAATTATTTCATGCGCATTTCAAGATCTTTTTATGGTTGATATTAAATTAATCAAAAATGCACATCGCGTCTTTAATCTCACGAACTTGCCCAATAATTTTCGTTGTAAAACGTATCCGTTGTGACCTCCCAGAAGTGTAGCTTAGCACTCTATCTTTTAATGAGATAAATTAACAAAGTAATCTGACTTTTATATGCTGTTTGTGTGCAGATATCACAAAGCTAGACTTTGTATGCGTGCGGTGTGAAGTTGTTGAAACATATTGTCAGTCTCTCTCTCTCTCTCTCTCTCTCTCTCTCTCTCTCTCTCTCTCTCTGTACGTGTGTGTGTGTATGTTGTATCTAATATTCCATTTCTCAGGCAGCTTTATCTACACAGATTTTCACTTTATGTTCTGATCCTGTTGACTGACTGGAAGTTAATGTAAAATTTGCCAACTTTTGTCGAGCGGAGCAGGCAGCAAGCACATTTTATGGGCACAGGATACAACAAACCTTTGACAAGCATGGCAGTCATAACTTTTAATGCGCTTGTTTAGCTGTCATGTGGCACGCCTTCTATCTACTATACAAAAATGCCCTCACTTCCCCTCACAATAACAGAAAAAAAAAAAAACAGGAATGAGAACAAGAACAAGAACAAAAATGAATTAATGCCCAAGCAAGCGACATTTGCAGCTTTAGAGTTTGCCACAAATGAAACTTTTGTTGCTGTTTGCCGTTGTTTGTTTGATGCTTTTCAATGGCAGATTTCCTGCTTCCTGAGCGACGCGTTTTGGGGCCGAAAACTTTGCTACCTTCATTTTTATTTTTGTTTTTTTTTTCTGGTTGGTCCTATTCTATGCAGATATTAAAATGGTATAAAATTGGACAAATGCAGAGGCCCCCACAAACAGCGAAAACAAAACAGAAAAACGTTTCGGCCAACAGCAGCAACAACAACAACAACAACAACGATGACGGCGACGTCGAGCTAATTAAAATCATTTCATAAATTTGCCATTCCTTTGGGTACACAACAAGCAAAGTGCCCAAAAGTGGCCGACAAACAAGTCGCAGCAGCAGCAGCAGCAGCAGCCAGGACGTCCAAGGACGAACTGCTGATGGAGTAGAGGGGTGCGGGGTGCTGGGTCACCGGATGGACGTTGAGCCCTGCGGCTGGGCCGCGACACGTGCAATGGGCGCGTCAAATAGGAATTCATTAACAAAACGTTACACAAAATTTTAATTAAATATTAAAACATAAAACTTGTGCGCAATATAATATTTTGCGTTCTGTTTTTGTTTTTGTTTTCGTTTTGCATTGTTGTTGTTATTGCTGCTGCTGTTGCTGTTGTTGTTGTCGTTGATGTTATTTTGGCGACAGTTTCGGACGCACGCTTACACACACACACACACAATCATATAATAGAAAATTATGTTCTATTTATGGCCGAAAAGCTCTTCATTAAAACCAGGCAACACACAACTTTCATTAAACTTTGCTCGCCGACCAAATTTTATTTTATTATTTTTCGCAAATTTATGCTTCTGATTATTGTCGTTGTTGCTTTTACTTTTGTTGTTGGCAATTGTCGATAATTTAATTAGTTGAATTTACGGCCAGCTGGTAGAGGGAAGCAACAAAGAAGTCACAGCTTCCTACTTCGTACACAGCGATTAGTGCAGCAACAAAAATTAAGCATACGACCCGAGTGCCCCACAGGAGTCGACAGCATAAAAACTTGAAAGCAGCAACAGCAACTGCATGGCCTCAGGTCTAACGACAAAACTGTGCACACACACACACGCATACATCGAGACACACACACACACAGACACATACACATATGCATATGCACGCTCCGTTTGCCTGCGGCATTTAATGTATCTTTAATTTCCCTAGAGGTTCGTGTCGCACACAATCAGATGAGGTGGCGACCTCCATGTGAGCATATTACAAGACTCGCCACAATGCTTGTCAACTCAAAAGAAACACTTTGAATTACATTTGCCTACACTAACTTTATTTCGTGTGGATATATCGAGTCGTATTTTTTATTATCATATTCGAAATATGCAAACACTAAAAGCTTTCAGAGCAATTAACGAAAATAATAAGTTATTCCGGGACATTGAGTTTTTTGAAAATCGCTAAAATCTTTTTAATACAAAAAAAAAAATAAATTACATTTCTTTTGTTTTCTTTATAATTGATCATTTTTTTAATTATTTTTGTTTATGTGAAATGTATTAAAAGCATCGACTTAAAAATAAAATAAAATTGCAAAGATGAATTTTTAATTCTTATAAATTAAGAAAATTAAATATTATTTTATATAATCATATAAAATTTTAAGAAATTATATTTTAAATTTGTGTTATTATTAGTATCAGTATTTTATTTATAACATAAAGAACGTATCTTAAAAAATATTTAATCTCATCGCTATTACTAGCATTTGGAATTTTTTCTCTTGTTTTATATCATAAGTAAATGAAAAACTTAAGTTATTATAATAAAAAAATGCTTAAAAACTATTAGTAATTAAATAATAATACAAAAATAAATTCGTAAATAAAAAATGCTTTAAATTTATATGTAATCTCCATAATTATTGTTATTATTATTATTATCAATTATCTTGTTTTATACAAAAGAATACTTACTGGATAAAGTTGTGTGAAAACAACTAAAAATACTTCGTTTTTTTTAACATAAAAGAAATGTTTAAATTAAAAAAAAAATTAAAACATTTAGATTGTAAATGACGAAAAAATATAAAAATAAATTCTTAAAGAATAAAAAGTAATTGCATTATATTTTGTGTATTCTACATAATAAAAACATAATTCATTGAATTTATGGAAAAAAGGAATATTAAATTTTTAATTTTATGTATCTATTATTTATTGTCTTATGCTTCATGTAATTTATTACTTTTATCAATTGTTTTGTTTTATAGAAAATAAACAAATAAACATAATTTATTGAATTCATAAAGAAAAAGTAATAAATTTTAATATTTATATCATTTATTTTGTTGCAAAATAAAAGATCTTAAACAAAATTATTAGACTTCTAAAGAATAGTAAAAACAAAATTCTCGAATATTATTTATTTTGTTAGCAAAAAACAAGATGATAGCAACGCAGTTGAACAGCGGTGTAAGCAACACTCTAGTGGTTGGCTTTCTGCTGTTTGCGAGTGTGTGTGCGTGTGTGTGTGTGTCTATATGTGTCATATACACTCCCACTTACTCAGAAACAATCACACATGAGTGCACCCGACGTCTGTGCGTATACGTATTAACGCCCTCCCCCAACAACAGCAACAACAGCAACAACAGCAACAACAACAAGAGCAACAAGAAGAACAAGAAGCCGAAATACAAATTGGAATTGAAATTGGAATTGGAATAGGTGCCTTTTGAGTATAGTCAGTCAGTCAGTTAGGAAGTGAAGAGAGCTCTTTCGTTTTGTGACTTGAGAGTCACGAGCCGAATGAATGCCCCAGACAATAATAATGACTTGTAGTTAATGCCGCTAAGCGTCGATGTTGCCCATTAGAAATGGCATGAAATGAAAATTGGAAGTGCTAACGAAATCGTGTGGTTTGCTCCAAATGACCATGATCGATGCGTGTTTCCAAGAACAGACAAATACTATACTATAATAGAGAGAGGAAAAAAACAAAAATCCAAATAAAAACGAAACCCTTTTATATACGCCTCAAGACTTGTTATCTTTCTCTCTCTCACTCTCTTTCTCCATCTTTCTCTCTCTTGCTGCGTGTTTGTTGTTTGTTTGTTTTCGGGAAACGGCTAATGATGCCGGTGGGACCGGCATTGGGATGCAATGCATCTAATTAACTTCGGTAAACTTTTGCCGGGGCTAAAATAGCACAAACTGCCAAGTTGAGTGCCGTTCAGCTCGCCGCCGTCGCCGCCGCCGTCGCCGCTGTCCTCCAATCGCCATTGAAAAATGTTTGCAATTTTCGTTTAGCTACGAGTACGAGTATGCTGCAGATTTTTCTTTACCTTCCATCTTTTTTAATACCCGCCACCCGATAAAGTAAAAGGGTATTATGACTTTGTGAGTGCAGGAAATGTATGTAACAGGCAGAAGGAGACATTTCCGATTTCATAAACTATATATATTCATGATCAGCTTCAATAGCGGAGACGATATAGCCATGTCCTTCTGTCCGTCTGTCTGGCCGTCCGTCCGTCCATGTAAACTCCTAGATCTCAGAGACTAGAAGAGATAAAGTTCTAATTTTTTTTCGACTGCAATTGTTATGTTTAAACGTAGATCAAATTTTTGCCACGCCCACTTTTGCGCTAACAAATCGACAAAAATCCATTAACAAGCGTAATTTTGAAGCTAAAACATCTGTATCTATGATTTCTGTAAATTTGATTGAGCCCAGATAAAAATTGTATAACTTCGGGTGACATTCTGGTATATTTTTCCCTCCATAATATATTTGGACTCTATGATATATTTTGACATCTATGATATATTTCAAGTGTACATAGTACTTCAACGATATATCAAATTTCATATATTTTTAATAATTTTGCAGTATATTTTGTATTATATTTTAAAATGAATTCCGTATTCAAAATTGATAGCGGGTATCTCAAAGTCGAGTACATTCGACTCGAGCTTTCTTATTTGTTTTATTTTGTTGTGGCTGTTTAT